>NW_022436993.1:329733-408231 GCF_009761245.1 Sapajus apella | reverse complement strand
CTTCCTCCCAGCCTACCTACTTCTTCTTTCCTCCCTCCCTCCCTCCCACCCTCCCTCCCTCCCTCCCTTCCTTCCTCCTTCCCTTCTCCTTCACCTTCTTCTTTTTTCTTTCTTTCTGTCTCCCTCTCTTTCTTTTTGAGACAGAGTCTCACCCTGTCATTCAGGCTGGAGTACTGTGGTGTACATATTTATTTTCCAAAAAGTTGCTGGAATATTGTGCTATTGGCCTGGCTTAGGCTGATATCAGTCTCTAGGCTTGGAATCCAATAGTCTTGAAAAGGCAAAGTGAGATAGCTCACTGGAGCCTTGAACTCCTGGGCTCAAGTGATCTTCCTGCCTCAGCCGCAGTAGCTGGAACTACAGGCATATGCCACCACACCTGGCTAATTTTTTTTTTTTTAATTTTTCTATAAAGACAGGGTCTTGCTATGTTTCACAGACTGATCTTGAACTCCTGGCCTCAAGCGATGTGCATGCTTCAGCCTCCCAAAGTGCTGGGATTACAGGTGTGAGCCGCTGCATCTGGCCTAGATGTTATTTTTTATACTCCTTTCGATGAGGAAGGAATTCAAACTGTGTTGAGAGCAACGCAAATGTATAATCTGTTTTATTAATATAAAATTTTCTGCCTTCAGAGAAATAATAATCCCTGTGGGTACGTAAAACACACTAATGTGAAAATAAATGTTGAAGCTGCAGAGTGATTCACTAGGTAAGTATTCAATTAAAGCAGGTACCTAATGGGGTGGCACGAGGTTAGACTTGGCACCAAATGCCTTTGTTTTCTCTCTATCACTGGTCATGTGTCCGACCATCTACATCTAACTCCTCTTGGCATTAGCTCCCGGAACTGTTGCAAGGATCGAAGGAGATAATTTATTCCATTTCAATAAGTAGTTTTGTTGAAACTCAGGTGCACTAGGGAGTTTGCACACTGCTGGAGTTAGCAGGGTGAATACACCAGGCATCGTGGTTCATGCCTGTAATCTCAGCACGTTGGGAGGCTGAGGTGGGAGGATGGCTTGAGCCCAGGAGTTTGAGACCAGCCTCAACAACATAGCAAAACTCTTTCTCTACAAAAAATGAAAAATTAGCAGGGCATGGTGGTGTATGCTTGTAGTCCCAGAAACTTGGGAGGCTGAGGTGTGAGTATTGCTTGGGGCTGGGAGGTTGAGGCTGCAGTGAGCAATGATCCTGACACTGCACTCCAGCCTCAGAAATAGAATGAGACCCTGTCTCAAAAAAAAGAAAGAAACAGGAAAGAAGGAAGGAAGGGAGAGAGGGAGGAAGAAAAGAAGGAAGGAAGGAAAAGGAAGACAGGGTAAGAAAGGGAAGGAGGAAGGAAGGAAGGAAAGAAGTAAGGAAGGGAAAGGAAGGAAGGAAGGAAAAGGGAGGGAGGGAGGAAGAAAAGGAAGGAAGGGAAAAGAAGGAAGGGGAAGAAAGGGAGGGAGGGAGGAAGGAAGGAAAGAAGGAAGAAAGAGAAAGGAAGGAAGGAAGGAAAAAAAAGGTGGGAGGGAAAGAAGGAAAGAAAGAAAGAGAAAGAAGGAAAGAGAAAGAGAAGGAAAACAAGAAGAAAGAAAGAGAAAGGAAGGAAAGAAAGAAAGAAGGCAAAAGAAAAAAAGGAAAAAGAGAAAAAAGAAAGGAAGAAGGGAGGAGGAGAGAAACAGAGATGAATGAGACAAGAATTGCTCTTGAACCACGACTGCACGGGGAGGCCGACAAAGGACTCTGATCGCAGTGTAGGAGCATTCAGGAGGACACGATAGAATCTGTCTGAAGGAGACAGTGCGTGTCAGGACACTTTATACGACCGGATATGACATATTGCTAATGTGAAAGCTGTTAATGTGGGTTGCTTTTATCCGATTATTGTATAATAGTAGAAATGATTTTCATCATCAGGGAGAAGACGGCACATTTCCAGCTGAGGTAATGCCTATTTTCCGACTTGTATTTATGAGGAATCCATGGAAATGTGTTATGGGTAACCTCACATTCTACTGTAGGTTAAAATCTGACACTGGCTACGTTTAACCTGTGAGCTGCTCTCTTAAGAGAGTTTGGGGAATCGATTCTTCTTAGTTAAATGCGGCACAGCGTCTGAGTCTCATGCAGTGTGCCTGCTGTTGGGTCTAGAGCTACAATAAAGAAAAATACGAAGCTGCAGTTAGAAGGGAAGAATAGTTTTGAAGTCCTTTTACAGGGTGGGTGACTACAGAAAAAGCAATGTAGTGTAGACAGTATTTCAGGATAGAAGATTTTGAATGTTGTCACCACAAAGAAATGATATATGTTTAAAGTGATGGGTATGGAAATTACCCTGATTTGATCATTATGTCATGTATACCTGCAATTAAACACCACACGGTACCCTACAAATACGCACAATGATTATGTGTCAATTATAAATAAAAAATTAAAAAATAGAACGTCAGCCCTTGGATAAAACAAAAACAAAAGGAAGAATACAGCAGCTGCTTCTCGAATGAGAATATCTGAAACAAGACCTGGGTGTTGGAAGGAACCAACATTTCTTTGGGTTTCCCTCTGTTGCCAGGCTGGAGTACAGTGGACTAAGTGTAGCTTGCTGCAGCCTCGAACTCCTGGGCTCAGATGATCCTCTTGCCTCAGCCTCTTGAGTAACTGGAACTACAGATGTGTGCCACCATGCTTGGCTAATTAAAAAAAAATTTGTCTACAACATTTTTTTTTTTTGTATACATGAAAAAGAGAGCTCTTGCTTTGTTGCCCAGGCTGGTCTCAAACTCCTGACCTCAAGTGATCCTCCTGCCTTAGCCTCCCAAAGTGCTGGGATTATAGGCGTGAGTCCCTGTGTCTGGCCTAAACCAACATTTGTATTGCGTGAGCATGTGCACGTGTGCACACGTATACACACACACACACACACACACACACACCCTGCAGAGATATTAGCCTATGAGTAAAATCGTGACCCATGATTATTACATGTGTTCTTTGGCCTACCATTCAACAAGAAGGTTTATGAATTTAGAATTGGTAGTCCGCTATGGTAGTCTGGAGTTTGAGACGAGCCTGGGTAACAAAGCCAGATCTCTCTCTACAAAAAAATTTTAAAAATTAGTCAGGCGTGGTGGCACACATCTGTAGTTGCAGTGTTCAGGAGGCTGAGGTGGAGGGATCCTTTGAGCCCCGGAGTTTAAGGCTGCAGTTGATTCCCTTTGTTTTCACAGCTATCCCATACACTCACTTGAGAGCATTTTCTGTAATGAATTCAAGGACTAGCCGTTAGTGAGCGTTTACCTTCAGGTTCTTGAGGCCTTGTTAGTAGAATACAGAGTTAAGGGCTATTTCGGGATTGCAGTAAAGATGGGGACATGTGTCTCTCATTCTTCGTGGGGATAATTAAGAAGCTGTTGCTAGTGTCTAATGAGAAGTGAAGTTGCTGTTTCTGGCAGAGGGGCAATGAGGATCAAAACACGTTTGGAATTTTATGTTGTTCCTGAGCTCCCCTGCTGGGCCAGGATGTGGGTTAAATTTGCTCTCTTGTATTAATGAAGAAAAAAAAAAACACGAGGGAGGCTAGGCAGTGGAGAGCAGAGAAAATAAAAAGCAGGGAGATGAAGTCGAGTTTCCTCTGATCTCTCTCGGAGCTGCTGTCGACTTATCAGCCTCATTTAATTATAGAGGCAGAAACTGAGCCGCTGCCAAAATAAACGGTGCTGGGCACATACTAGCCTCTTGATAAGGGCCGCATTTATCTGTGAGAAGAGCGTCTCAGAGAAATGTGGAATGACTTACTTCCGGAACTTGGGGCCTTTGTAAACCACGTCTACTAAATCTAGAGCTTGTTTATCAGCCAGTCTGCAGCTTCTCATTCCTGCAAACATTGTCACTGGTCCACATTCTGTTTCTCTTCCTGAAGGAATGGGAAAGCTGGTCTCCCGCGCCCTAGAATGAAAGTATCTGAGATATTAATATCTAGGTTTATGGCATGGCACTGCCTTTTAAGTTTGTGGAAAGCTATGGAAGCCAGGGCTCTGCCATGTAAAATTGCTTTTCCCATTCTCTAGTTGGGGAATTTTGACTTGAAGTTTAAGAGAGATCAAGTGAAGAGAGTTCACAATTATTATCGGTAAGAGTCGGGATGTGATCTTGTCTTTTTATTGAAATTCAACACAAGACTTTCTAAGCCCTTTCTCTGCTATGCACCCTGCCAAGTGTGGGATTTCAGAGTGCCCTTGGACCTTTGGGGAGCTCAGTCTTTTTTTTCTTTTCTTTGAGACAGGCTCTTGCTCTGTTGCCCAGACTGGACTGCAGTGGAGCAACCATAGCTCACTGCAGCCTTGAACTCCTGTCTTGGGCTCAACGTATCCTCCCTGAGTACTCAGCCTCAAGCAGGCTAGGACTACAGGCACATGCCACCACACCTAGCTAATTTTTTAATTATTTTTTTGGAGATGGGGTCTTGTTATATTGCCCAGGGTCTCAAGGGATCCTCCTGCCTTGGCCTCCAAAGCACTGGGATTATAGGGGTGAGCCACCGCACCAGGAGGTCAGTCTTAATAGGACAGGCAAGACAGATACATAGATCCCTAGTTCAGAAACTCGTTTGGAAATGTGTCCCCAGCCCTCCAATATCGATATTCAATACATTTTCCATATCATGTATAATGCATGCATGGAGGATTTTTTGTTTTTTTTGCTAATGATTAATGGATTGAGAAATCTCATTTTCAGATCGATTTTTAAATACATCCTTACAGATCCATTAAAAGATTAATTTTATTCCATAAAATCAGTTTTAAAGTTACTCTTTCATTCAAAATTTGGAGAGCTTCAGTGTCTCTGGTACCCTCAGTCGTATGCCTATGTGCTTTTTGCCTTAATAATTAAATAATTGTTCATCACCTGAAAGCTCTGAGCCGCTTGACTATGGATAGTTAAGTGTTTATCTTCCGCTGCTTCTGGGTATCACATCTTACTGCTCCTGCGTGCTTTTGAGTGGTAGAAAAAAGTCAGTGTTAGCATCGAACATTAACCTTGTGACCTACTTGTTTATATGCCTACTGTAACATGGCTTTGCTTGAATTTCTGAGGTTAGTCAAAGCAAATATCCGTACAATCTTGAGATGACTGCATATAAACTAAAACATCTTCTGTCAAGATTGCCGGTAATACATTCCTTCAGACCAAAGCCTTGAGAAAAACTAGCTACTGATATGAATGGAGGGAATTTCTTAAAAGCTTAAGAGGAATTAGAGGGCTTTTGTACACCTCCCATTTACCACTTTATCCTGAAAGAGGTGGCGTGGTGGTCCTCCCCCGGCTCAACTTAAGTGCCTTGTTGGGTTGTTGCTGCGTGAACACACTGTTGTGTGAAAACTAACTGTGCTTTGTGTTTGTTAAACTTACATATTCTAAAATAAGCATGAGTTTTGTTTGTCCATCAGGCAATGTATGGGGCAACATGAAACAGAAATATCTGGTTGCAAATAAATTATATGTGCTAAATTTTCACTGGGTATGTGGAATCTAATTATAAGACAAAGCTGTATAAGACATTTAGCAAACTGTTTTCTAGGGATGATATTAGATAAAACCTTAAAAAATCACACTGATTTTTTTCCTATTCTTAAAAAAGAAAGCATTTTGGCTTGGTAGCGTAACACTCATCTTTCCAGAATGAATTGTTTATCTTTTAGGGTGGAGAGAAATCTGATCTACATTAAAGGAAAGGCCACCACTTACTACTCCAGAAATCCTATAAATAGATTGCTATGGGCCAGGCACAGCGACTCATGCCTGTAATCTGCACTTTGGGAGGCCTAGGCGGGAGGATTGCTTGAAACTTGGACTATAAGACCAGCCTGGGCAACACAGTGAGACCTTGTCTCTACAAGAAACAAAAAAATTACCTGTGCAAAGCTGTGTGTGTTTGTGGTCCCAGCTACTCAGGAGGCGAAGGCAGGAGGATTGCTTGAGCCAGGGAGGTTGAGTCTGCAGTGAGCTGTGATTGTGCCATGGCACGCCGGCCTGGGTGACAAAATGAGATCCTGTCTATACATAAATAAATAGTTTGATCCTAAAGGTTGGCTTCAATATTGGGAAAGAAAAGTTTTAAAAAATTCTCATAAATGTTGTCCCCTCCATATCAATTGTTAATGACAACACCGTGCGCCATATTGTAGAAGACAAAAATCATTCATTCTAGGTCTGAGGTTCTGTCAGTAAAAGCAAGCTCACGTTCTTCGCAGTGGGCAGCAATGCGGTACTCTCCAGTTTTGGAGGCATCACTGAACTTAAGAACCCTGGTTCTGATCACCATAGTCCCTTTTCTCCTGGGGATTTGTCCCTAGTTGCTCCCAATGTTTCCATGTCAAGCCGTAGAAGGGATTTCCTTAGAGAGCTTCATACTGAAACAAACCACAGACAGATTCCTATGATTGGGCCATGGCTTCGCTTTCCTCATCAGGTCTCCAGCACAGCACTCAGAAGTCTCCATCTTGTGCCTATCACTTTGCAGGTTTTGTTTCTCCAGGGTGCTAGGGAAAGGGTTTTTGACTCAAATCACCATAAACTGTTGCCAGGAAAGAAAGGATCCCTTCTTCATTGGCAGTGTGGTAGCCAGTGTGCTGATTTAGCCTAGTGCACAGTATATAATTCCTTCTTCTGTTTTCTTTTCTTTTCTTTTCTTTTCTTTTCTTTTTTTTTTTTTTTTAAGACAGAGTCTTGCTCTGTCGCCAGGCGCTAGGCTGGAGTGCAGTGGTGCGATCTCGGCTCACTGCAACCTCTGTCTCCTGGGTTCAAGCAATTATCCTGCTTCAGCCTCCCGAGTAGCTGGGACTGCAAGCGCGCGCCACCACGTCCGGCTAATTTTTGTATTTTTAGTAGAGGCGGGGTTTCACCATGTTGGCCAGGATGGTCTCGATCTCTTGACTTCGTGATTTGCCCACCTCGGCCTCCCAAAGTGCTGGAATTACAGGCGTGAGCCACCGTGCTGGGCCTCCTTCCTCTGTTTTCTTAATACATTTGCTTGTGCCTCAATAATGAAAATTTCTGCTTTATATTTAATTTGTTTTCCTGCCTTCTCCCCCTATTATATATATGGTGTGTATATATATACTATCCATCTATATATACACTACTATATATATATATATACACACTACTATATATATATATATACACACACACACTACTATATATATATATATACATGCTATATATATGTATTTTGAGACACACACACACACACACACACACACACATATATTTATTTATTTATTTATTTATTTGAGATGTTATCGCTGTCTGTTGCCCCGGTTGGAGTGCAGTGGTTTGATCTCAGCTCACTGCAACTTCCACCTTCTGGATTCAAACAATTCTCCTGCCTCAGCCTCCTGATTAGCTGGGATTACAGACACCCGCCACACCTGGCTAATTTTTGTATTTTTACTAGAGATGAGGTTTCGTCATGTTGGCCAGGCTGCTCTTGAACTCCTGACCTCAAATGGTCTGCCCCCCTCAACCTCCCAGAGTGCTGGGATTACAGACCTGAGCCACTGTGCCTGGCCTCTGTACTATACTCTGACATCTTCAGGATGACAATTTCTCATTCCATTTAAAACCTTCCATAGTATAACCACAATACTTTGCATGTAGTAGGCTCTTGACAAATTCTGTTGAATCAAAAAATGCACTAAAAATGATTGCCTCATACTAGCAGCCTTTCTTCCTTATTAGTAATTTTTTTATTTTTTATTTTTTAAGACTCAGTCTCACTCTTGTCCACCAAGCTGGAGTGCAATGGCGCAATCTCAGCTCACTGAAACCTCCGCCTCCTGGGTTCAGGAGATTCTCCTGCCTCAGCCTCCCAAGTAGCTGGGATTACAGGCACCTGACACCATGCCCAGCTAATTTTTGTATTTTTAGTAGAGGCAGTGTTTCACCATGTTAGCCAGGCTGGTCTCGAACTCCTGACCTCAGGTGACCTTCCCACCTTGGCCTCCCAAAATGCTGGAATTACAGACATGAGCCACTGCACCCAGCCCCTTATTAGGAATTTCAAAAGATGGTCACCCTATTCCAATGTGTTATCACATTGAAAAGGGTGCGCTAACAGAAAGAGGCCCTTCTCCTCAGTGGTTGGGGTCCAGAGAGTCCAAATGCTTCTTCTCCATTCTGATTAGGTCATATTTTATTCTGAACATAACCAACTTTGAACTGACGTTCAAAAACCCTTTCTCTTCTCCATTTCTGCCCTTTTTCTCCTTGCCCATCTGTCCTTCCCTCATGTTGCTGCAGCTCCTTGTGGTTGAGACCTGTTCTTGTTTCTATCAATAGATTCTTGCAGTTTTCAAACTGGAGTCTAAAAAGAACACTGCACATTATTATTTTTTTGTTATTGGCATAGTAATCTGCAATACAGTAGCTTCTGTATTATCATGCTCAATGACTATCTCTACTAAGAAGAGGATGAAAAGAATTCACTATAATCAATAACAAACATAATAAAGTAAATTATATAGACTGTTAGAAGATAATAAATGGTATGCTTCTCAAAAAAGAAAGAGAGAAAAAAGAAAAGGAAAAGTGTACGGCAGGATAAACTGGGGAAGGAGCTAAAGTTGTAAGTTTAAATAGGATGATGAGAACTGGCTTATGACAACGTGAGATTGTGAGATTTGAACAAAGTCTTAGGGAGAGAAAGTGAGCCATTTGGATCTTTGAGGGCAGGGTGTTCAGGCTGTGGAAAGGAAGGAGCCTGGATGGTTGATTGAGGAGCAGAAGGTAATTGCCTTGCTGGAGCTGGGTGGCAGGAGTGGGATGGTAGGAGCTGAGGCTGGCGAGGTCACAGAAGTCTAGATCACATGGAATAGATGATAAGGGGCAAGGCAGGAGCAGGGAGGCCTTTTAGGAGGTGAGAGCAGTTCTCCAAGCAAGATGGTACTGGGATCAGAACAAGAGCAGCAAAGGCAGTGAGAAGTTGTCAGAATCTGGATGTGTTCTGAAGAAAGAGGCAAGGGATATTCCTGATGGATTGGATGTAGGATAGGGGAGAAACAGAGGAGTCAAGGATGAATCCAAGAAGTCTTCCGTTTTAGGTCGGAAGGATGAAACTGCCATCAACTAACTAACATGGGGAAGGTTGTGGATGCAGTGGGACAGGTAGGAAAAATCAGAGAGCAGCATATTAGATATTCAAGTGAAAATAATGAGTACGCTACTGGAGATGCAGGTTTGGAGTTCAGGACAGAGGACTGGACTGGAGATATTCATTTGGGAGTTATCAGTGTGCGGGTAGCATTTAAAGCCATGGAACCAGACGAGATCTCCAAGGGAGTAAGTAGAGACGGTGATTTAAAAAAATGGAGCAGTTACTGAGCCCTGGAGTAATTAGAAGCTAAGAGGGGGCAAAGGACTGCAATGAATATGCGTGATGAGATCCACGTATTGCCATGAAAGTGACTGGCTGTTTCTATGAGGGTAGGGGTCAAGACGACTGGAGGAGGAGAGAAGCTGAATGACCTGGGATGGTGGAGTTTTGGCAGGATTATTATCTATGCATTGAAAATGCTCAGAAAAGAGAGGAGAAATATTGGAGAGGACGCCAGTGGGCCGAGAACTGACGTTGTTGAGAAAGGTGGGGAACAATGTTGGGGGGAGGTATTACAGGACCAACACGTTCGGACGTCTGTTGTGCCGGAACAGATCAATATGCCAAGACAGCAGCCTTTGCAGCAGAGAGAGGGTTTGATGACAGCAGGGAGGCTGAGTGAACATATGAGAGAAGACCCTCAAATCCATCTCCCTGAGGAGTTCTGGGCGGAGGGTTTTAAGGGGATTGTGGGAGTTGAGGGGCTGAAAAACTGCAGTCATTGATTGGTTGGGGTAAGAGGGATTAAATCATCAGGATGTAGAAACTGCATTCTTCGGTGAGTCAGCGTCTCATGGAGTCCTTCAGACCAGCTGGCGTCAGTAGTTTCTTCAGTATGCAGGACCTACAAGAATATCTCAGATGGAAAACAACGTTTCACAATGTTCAGCTGTTAGCTGTAGAGCAGTGAAGGGGAACTCTAATCTCTTGACAGGGTCTGTGTGATCCTGGAGCAATACGATGAGGAAGGATCAGGAAAGAGCTGATCCCATGACTAACGCTGAGTGTGTGAAAGCTTGGCTGATTTTTGTTTCTCTCCCTCCCTTCTCTGCTGATTAATTTTAAAGTTTGAAGGGACAGTTTTAGGGGTGACAGATGATGATGGTATGAGATCTGCAGTAGCAGGGAAGGAGAAAGCTCTGGAAGGGGAAACGGGGGTCAGCAGGGCCCTTCCGTCACCTCCAGGTCTGGCAGCAGGAGGGCCTGGAATGAAAAACAGCCAGCACGTGAGAGGGGAGGTGAGCAGCGTCCTCAGGGAAGAGTCAGTTTTTGTCAGGAGGGACTATTTGGAGGTTAGATCTGGGATGTGAGGCGTTTTGCTATGAGTGGATCAGGCTGATGGCACTGTGGAGGGGTTTCAGGAGTCAGGAGCCGGCGGGAGGAGGTTTCACAGTGAGGGCTGTGCAGCGTCTCCTGCGCAGGAGAGTCTGGGTGTGACCAGTGGCTTGGGAGACAGGGATGAAGAGCAGAAACACAAACGTGAAGCACTGAGCTTAAAGCACTGAGCTTACGTCTGCCACATCTTAAGCTCTCAGAAGACCGCAGCGTCTATTCGTTTTGTCACAAATCAATTCATTGTTGAGCTAAAGGATACACAAGAAAAGGATCAATAGCAATACTTCGAACTTCCAATCTGTACTTTGAATTGGCATTCAACTGATGTTATCAAAACCTGTGCTAGCTCCAAGGAAGAGAGAACACTGTTTTCTGATCTGGCTGCTTCCTGAAAGAAACTGAGAGCTGTAAAATGCAGCAAGATTGGACTTTTCAATAATGCTTGTATATCGACTTGCAAAAGACAGTATTAGAACATTTTTTAAGTGCACACATTATCTCCTTAGGGTAAGGGAAGCGGTTTCATCTTTTTGTTTTTGCATCCCCCCTTTGAGTGAGCATGCTTTTCTTTTTTTTTTTTTTTTGCTGTAACTAGCAACTTTACAAGGTCTTCAGAGAAATTTAAGGGAGAGAGAGTTTCTGTTTCTCATCTCTTTAGGCAATATCCTCTTGTATACCAAATAATATCTTAACTGTAGTTAATGATATGAGAAACAGAACACTCCTCCAGAAACCTTTTCACATCCCAGATTCAGAGTTCCTGGGCCCAGAATATGATCTGACATATTTTACTACTTAGGTAAATCCTTAATTGCAAGAGTAATTCGACTGAAGTCTTTTTATGTTTGTTTTCGAGAGCTGGGTCTCCTTCTGTCACCCAGGTGGGAGTGCAGTGCTGTGATCAGAGCCCACCGCAGCCTCGACCTCCTGAGCTCAGGTAGTCCTCCTGTCTCAGCTTCCTGAGTCGCGACTGCAGTCATGACCCACTGCACCCTGTTCAGGTGTTTTGTTTGTTTTTTGTTTTTCTTAAAAAAACACTAGTGATTCAATTTTGACTCTGGCAACTTTCATAAGGTCCAGGGACAAAATCAGTGTGTTGTCTTCTGGGAGGAGATGGACGTGTAAGCCCGTGGGCACCATTCAGAGGCTATGTGTCCTGGAAGCACTGAGGAATGTGGCTTGCTCCACCTTCCCAGGACTCCAGTCAGACACTTGGGTCATCCTTGACTCTTCCTTTGCTCTCACATGGCACATCCAATCCTTCAGGAAATCAACTTGGCTCAGGTAGTTTAAAAATCTATCTGAATGTTGGGGCCAGGCACAGTGGCTCCTGCCTGGAGTCCCAACTACTCAGGAGCTTGAGGCTGCCATGAGCTATGATCATGCCACTGCACTGCAGCCTGGGCAACAGACAAGGCCCTGTCTCTAAAAAAACCCAAAAAAACTATTGAACGTAATCCATTCCATTCCATTTTTGAGTCCCCATCATGTTCTAACTGGTCTCCCTGCCTCCAATTCCCACGGCCTGTCCTTAGGACTTTCAATTTCAAGTTCAATGATGTTTGCTTTCAATTCAGAACCCTGCAATGGATTGCATGTCTCTTACACTAGAAGCTGTGACGCCTCCCCCGCCCACTGCCCCTTACACTGTCTTCCCTCCAACCCCTACTTGGCCTCTGTGCTGCTCCTTAACTCATTGTGAACCCTCCCTTCCTTTCCTCCTTCCTTCCCTCCCTCCCTCCCTTCCCTCCATCCCTCCCTCCCTCCCTCTCTTCCTTCTTTCCTTCCTTCTTTCTTCCTGTCTTCTTCTTCTTCTTTTTATTTTCTTTTGACTGAGTCTCACTCTGTCACCCAGGCTGGAGTGCAGTGATGCAATCTCGGCTCACTGCAACCTGTGCCTCCTGGGTTCCAGCAATTCTTGTGCCTCAGCCTCCTGAGTAGCTGGAATTACAGGCAGTCACCACCACACCTGGCTAATTTTTGCATTTTTGGCAGAGGCAGTGTTTCACCATGTCGGCCAGGCTGGTCTCTAACTCCTGACCTCAAGTGATCCACCCACCTTGGTCTCCCAAAGTGCTGGGATTACAGGCATGAGCCACTGTACCCGGCCTGTGAGCCTTTTCTTTGGCTGTTTCTTCTGCCTGGAATTTTCTCACCTTCCTCACATATGTTTCAGTCAACCTTCTCATTTCCTTTGAAGTTTTTACTTGATGTTACTTTCTCATCCTGACCACCCCATTTCTTTATTTTTTTAATTTTCAATTTTATTTACTTATTTAATTTTAAAGACAGGGTCTTGCACCATCACCCAGACTGGAGTGGGGTATTGTGGTTATTGCTCACTGCAGCTTGGAACTCCTGGCCTCAAGTGATCCTCCCGCCTCAGCCTCCTGCACTGCTGGGATTACGGGTGTGAGCCACTGTGCCTGGCTGAATGATAGATGATATAACTGCCTACTCATTCACCTTTGTTCTCCTGGAGCATGCACACACACACAGTTCCTGGTATACAGTAGGTGTTCAATATATGCTTTTGCCTACAGATGATAAATTCTTCTATTCTGAGAAAGTGGCATAGGGACCAGATTCTTATTTGTGTTATTGATATCTAGTAGAAAAAAGAGGGTGGGAAAAGATAAGAAGATGCTGATTCCTTTGTCAGACAGATCTGACTCAAGTGAAAAAATTGCATCATCATCACTAGCATGTGCTTAGTCAGCCTCTACTGGATGCTTTGTGGCAGCTGTGGAAACGGGCGCCTAGATTTCCCTTTAAGCAAGAGCCTGTGATCAGTTGTGAAGAGCCATTGCGAGCCGTCAGGATCTTCAACACTCTAGCCGTGGCCATGCATTTCCAGGGCAACTGCGCAGCAAGAACTGAGTGTGGCGTGATTCCAGGGCCCAGACCTTTCTGCCTGATGAGGGACTCTCAGGGGACATCAGATGCTGAGACTTGATCAGCTGTGCATTGTGGTTTGGGGGCTTCCTGCCCAGTCCTACCTCCCTTTTCCTTTCTCTCCTAACTTGACGTTAACTGCTTCTGAAGGACTCAACTGATATAGCAAGTTCCAGGTGTGGTCTAGGAAAGAGGCAGTTGGGGGGCCTTTGGGACTGGATCACTTCTTTGACTGGCAATGAATACCCCATCTGCCTAATATGTGGAGTGTGGATGGTTTCTGGCAAAAGGTGGTGATTCAATTGCTCAAACTTTCTCTTTTTATTTCTTTAGAGACATAGTTTCTCTCTATTGCCCAGGCCGGGTGCAGTGGTATGATCATAGCTCACTGCAGCCTTGAACTCCTGGGCTCAAGTGATCCTCCCATCTCAGCCTCCCAAGTAGTCGGAACTACAGGCATGCAACACTGTTCCTGGGTAATTTTTTTGTAGAGATGGGGTCTCACTATGTTGCCCAGGCTGGTCTTGAACTCCTGACCTTTAGTGATCCTCTTGCCTGATCTTCCCAAAGTGTTGGGATTACAGGCATGGGCCACTGAGCTCCAGCTAAAACTGTCAGTAACTTAGAAGAATGTTCTAGTTGATGGGAAAACCCTGGATGGAGAGAGGATTTGGGCATTTGAGAGGTCAGAGAGAAGCAAGGTATCCAAGGACAATGGAATTGGCTGGTTGTTGCTCGGTTGCATTGAGATTCTACAGTAGTATAATGAAAAGCTGTAGGCAGTTAGGAAACAATTCAAAGCCAAGTGTGAAGGCAACAGGGCCTCCAGGAAAGAGGCCCGTATCCACTCCATTCAGAGTAGAAACAGCAGAAGACTAAACTATGGATTTAATAGGCTTGCCTAGCTTCAAAGATGATTATCATTACGCAAGATCAGAGCACTGGTTGGGAAAACATGGAACTCTTGTGCATGGGATGGAGACATGTGGGTGGACGCCTCCAAATATTTTGAGCCTTCAAACTCTTCTAAGCCCTCAGAGCCTGCAGAGGTGGCTCACCCTTCCCTCTTATGATCTAGAACTCCCTATATGGGACAACATCACAGAGTTCTGTCCCCATGAGCTAAGGAGGGCTTCTCAGGATGCTCAGTTTCTTGCCCAGTTGCCAGACCAATCACTAGAGGTAAGTCGCAACATTACCAAGCCAAGAATGTTATGAGCTAGAAAGAGACTGTACCTTCCGCAAACTGTGAAAAATGAGCCCCCACTACTAGAAGGAAGGAACTGGATTTTGAAGGTGCTTGATCCAGGAGGCAGGATAGAGGAGAGTAAAGGAACCCAAGGGCATTTTCTCAGGACGTGGGACATAATGCTTGGCAAAGACCCTAGAGGATGACAGAAACGTGCTGCTTGGGTGGTTCAACAAGCCTGGAGATAGGTCCAAGCCGGGTGGAGCTGAAACAAAATAGTTTTTTAAAGCCTCCGGGAAGTGAATATGCTGGAGAGGATGTATTATGGAGATCGGAAGACCCATCAGAGGATCACGTTGCAGAGGGAGGTCTGGAGAACACAGTATTCACCAAGCCACTGAGAAATCCTCTGCAGGCCACAACTGATGGTGTGAAAAGCTGTTGTGGAGTTGAATCCATGGAGAACACTGATGATGGGGTGAAACAGATGGGAAGCTTGTGAGGATGCTTCGTAATACACTTAATCAAAAGAAAGCCAACACAGGCCAGGTGCAGTGGCTCCCACCTGTAATCCCAGCACTTTGGGAGGCTGAGGTGAGTGGATCACTTGAGGTCAGGAGTTCAAGACCAGCCTGGCCAACACGGTGAAACCCCATCTCTACTAAAAATACAAAAATTAGCCAGGCGTGGTGGTGTGCACCTGTGGTCCCAGCTACTTGGGAGGCTGAGACAAGAGAATCGCTTGAATCTGGAAGGTGGAGGTTGCAGTAAGCTGAGATTGCACCACTGTGCTCCAGGCTGGGTGACAGAGTGAGACTCTGTATCAAAAACAAAAACAAAAACAAAACAAAACAAAAAGCCAACATGGATGCCCAGGAGGCTGAGGGTGTTTGCTCTTTCAAATATTTGCAATCCCTTGTCTAGTACCTAGAGCCTGAGGCAGTTTTCAGACCTGGAGTTCCCCCGTAGAAAGGGTGGCCATGTTCCCAGGATGAAGGACCCAGCAACACCACACCAAGTCTATGGTGGTAGAATTCCCATTGTTCTCCCCAAAGGACATTTATTCAAGTGACTCTACTCTGGGGAAAAACTCTCAGACGTTTTGAAGATTATCAGGTGCCTGGCAGGGATGGATGGAGGTAGGCATTGAGGTGTGCAATGGCTCAGATGTCCACTGGAGAAAGAACTTACTTGGCAGCTGTAAGGAGTGTGGGCAGCCGACAGCTTCCAGCTGCAGCACCTAGAGGATCTGCTTGAGCTTCTGAGCCAAGACCACCCTTTCTCTGGGCAGCTCCCAGCCAATAATGGCACCGTGGTGGTACCAAGGCAGTTCCTGTCCAACACAGGAATCCTCCAGTGTGCAGTCTTTGCTCCAGAGCTTCCCACCGCATTGGCCAAATCCATGTCTGACCCACCAAAATCTGATGTTCTCTCTTGTCTATCTTGTTTTCTACCCGTTTTCCTTTTGTAAGTGTCAAATCTGCATCGTGATCTGAAGGCTTTCCATGCCTGGGCAATCTTCACATTTCCTCTTATGTTCTTTACACACATCCCCCCACCCCAAACCTCTTGCACTTCTAACTCAGCCTCATTATCTGCTTTCCTCTGGATGCAGCTGACGTGATGCTCTGGTCTGCTGGGTTGTAGTCTGTTTCGCAACAGATGAGGCGGTCGGATGCGGTGAATGGCCTCGCAGAGGCTGGCTAACACACGGAAATGCTTATGCCGGTTTAAAAAGTTGATTCACAAAGTAGTACCAGATTTTCTCATTATGGTATTTTAATGCAGGAACCCTTACAGTTAAAATATTCTGGAAGTTGAGCAGGAAAACTACATTGAAGATAAATCTAAGTTAATTACAAGTTTTGTTTTAAATGTAAGCATCTACCCTGCTTCCTTCGACCAGAGTTAGGCCAGGGTTCTGCGAGGTGCAGACAGACATTTCTTGCTTGTATGGAAATTGCTTTTTGTATTTCAGAAGCAGCTAAATTCTGGGCAACAAAACCAAACTGGTCTCACATTTAGATTAAGTGTCTTCTATGGCTGAGCCACTTCCTGTTGAATGTTTGATAGTCACCCCAAATTAAAGACAGTGGTGGTTCCACTCTTCGCCTTCTGTTTCAACGCTCTTTTGCCTTTCTTATTTCCTAGTGCTATTTGTGGCACTGCAATCATATATGTTTGCTAGGTTTAGGCAACAACAGCATCTTGGCTGCCGCTTTAAAAAAAATATTTGAGATCGTTGACAACAGCTCAACTCCTCTGACTTCGGAAGAGGTCACATGGCTTCTCACCATGGCAGAGACAAGGGTGGGAGCAGGAAGGTCGTTCCGTTTCTTCATCCAGGCACTTAGTGAATAAACCCAGTTCCTCAAAATAGCTTTTATGCAAAGAACATAATCTTTTACCTAAGATTCTTTATTTGGTTTTCCATCATCCAGTCTTTTCTTTTTTTTTCTCTTTTAAAGCTTGAAGCCCATGGACTTTAAGATTTGTTGCATCTTTATCCACAAACCTCCTCCCTTTAATAACTGGCATTCTCAGGACTTAAATTTCAGCCAAGCCAACAGCTTCAACACACCCAGCCCGTTTTTTCTTCTTCAGATACTGAATATTACTAGACTGTTTTCCAGCCATTCTCATTTTACCAGTATCTCCTTCAATCTTGAGAGTCCTTCTTAAGAACCACTTCCTTCTAAAGGTGTATTCTAACTGCCTCCCAATGACTTCCTCTTCTTCAGTCATGATCTTAATGCTCCCTTAGCCATGAGCTGGTTTGTACAAGAGTAAAGATAAATGGTGGCTGGCAGAATGCCTGTGCTTGAAAGAGACAACTGACATATTTGCCAATTTCTTTTGTCTTATAGGACTGTGGTCAAACTACTCTACCTTCATGACAATCACAAATATGTGAGAATGAAGGAGAGGCCAGGGATGCCTGTAATATTAGCATTTCGGGAGGTTGAGGGAGGAGGATTCCTTGAGCTCAGAAGTTTGAGACCAGCCTGGGCAATGAGCAGTTCAATGAGAGATGAGCAGGTGGGAAGACTATCACTACTACTTCAGAGGAAACCCAGTCTCTACAAATAACACAAAAACTTAGCCTGGCTGGGTGTATACCTGTGGGCCCAGCTACTCAGGAAGCTGAAGTGGGAGGATCATCTGAGCCCAAGAGGTGGAGGCTTCAGTGAGCCCTGATTGCATCACTGCACCTCAGCCTGGGTGACAGTGAAATCCCATCTCAAAAAAAAAAAAAAAAAAAAAAGAATAAAGGAGAATATTCAAAATCACCATCTGAAATTTGAGGACTAAGGAATGAATTTGGCTGCTTTGTGATTCTTATATAGTTGTTTGCTGTCAGAGCTAAGGGTTTTACTTAACAAATAACTATGCTATGAGTAACAAAAATGCTGAGCTGAAGACTTACTAATACTTTTCCTAGTTCTAGCTGGTTTCCCCTGAGTTAGAACATACCTATGAGAACACAGGGGGGAAATCTCTCAAAATGTAACGGCCACCAAGCTGTTTGTGTCAAACTGTTTACTTATCATCCGCTGGGCCAGACATCTGACATCTTTGTTGTCTTTTTGTTTTTAGGGCTTAGTACCCTTGACATGTGATAAATGTTTATTTGTAGATTTTAATTCTTGGCCTTTGTTTCATTTAATACTCTTTAGTTCTTCATACCAGAATTGTCTGGAAGGCAACTGAAAGTTAAACAGAGATAAAGGAAATCCAGATCACAGTATATTCCTCATAGTTCTGACATCTGCATTTTGGAACAGAAGGCAAACGTTTTAAATGTTTTGTCAACCGCAATTAAATGAAATGGTCAACTATTCATCGTTAGACAGTTCAGGGATGTACGTCTGAGATTCACACATTTCCTCTCCTAGCTTGTTCTTTCAATAAAGAGGTCACAATGAGAGTGACTTAAATAGTAAACAGCTACCTTTGCCTTTATGTCTCTTGTAATAATTGTCGTGTTGGGCAAGGATTAAATGTGATATGTGCGTTGTGGTCTTTTTCAGAACAGAAGAGGAAATGTGTTGGTCTTCCCCAGAATCACCTCTGTGAGCCACTTCAAACTCCAGTAGACAGAGCACTGGACAGCATCCCTCAGAGAACAGCTTTAGCTGGCGATCCGCCTTCTCACCATCTAGCTTATAGAGTGGATCTATGTTTTGCAGCTTTTAGGCTCCAGACCTTTTTTTTTTTTCAGTCTCAACCCCTAAATCCTAATGAGACTAAATTCTCCGTTGTTTTTATAAGTGTGTAGAAGCTATTCCAAAACTTTCAGATTTCATTGACTAGTAAATTTCCAAAAGATATTTTTGAATCCTTGCTTAAAGTTTTTAATATTTTTATTTTCTCAAGTAAAAACAGTTTTTTGAAAGAGATTGTCAAACCGATATTTTTTCTAGAAATATTTACTGTGGCAGATACTCCCCTCTCTTTCCTTTTTGGCAAAACTTCAGTTTCATGTGGGAGTTTATCCCTCTCCCGTACGAGTTAAAGTTAAATCTTGACAAGTTGAAACCTCTAAGTCAATATCCTTGACAGCAACTGGCTTAAGGGGAGGCATGAGATCCTTTTCTGGACTACTGTGTACATGGAAGGTCTGTTAGGGGTTTATGCTGCTCTGTTTCCATTTGTCCTGCTCCATCCAGAATTCATCTGTCTTTTTCTGCTTTTCTCTGTGCCCCAGGAGGTCGACCTCTAAGGTTTGGACTGTGAAGTCTTCCTTGTCCTCTGGTGTTCCTCTGGATTTGGCTAATGGAGGCATTGCGGGGAGGACAGAGCATTCATGACTCGACCTCAGACTCCCTTCCTTCTGGCTGAGATCTGGACAGTAGCTCCGCTTCTCTAAGGCACAGCCCCCGTGTCGGGCAAGTTCTCTTCCTCAGCTACAGCTCTCTTTATGGAGGGTGGAAACTTCCTTTTTCCTTTCTCCTTCAGGACCGGAAGTAGGGAGACTCTCCACTATAATCCTTGGCACTTCACCTTTCTTCCTTGGTTCTCTTAACTTTGCTCGCTCGCAGTCTTTAAACAGCCGGGTACAGTGGTTCATGCCTGTCATCCCAGCACTTTGGGGGGCCGAGGCAGGAGGATCACTTCAGTCCAGGAGTTCGAGACCAGCCTGGGCAACAAAATGAGACCCCTGTTTTTACAAAAAATAAAACAATTAGCCAGGTATGATGGCAAATGCCTGTGGTCCCGTGGGAGGCTGAGGCAGGAGGAGGATGGTTTGAGCCCAGGAGGTTGAGGCTGCAGTGAGCTGTGTTTGTGCCACTGCACTCCAACCTGGGCAACAGAGACAAATAACAATATCTCAATAATGATAATAATAATAAAAAGAAGAAACTTGCTCCTTATGATGTATGGGGCAAGATGTTTTGACCCTTCCTTTTTTTTGGCTTTGGGTCTTTAAGGCATTCACTTAGCCTCCCTGGGCTACCAGAGTTGTGATCTCTAGCGCTGAGGTGATTAATCCTGTTCTGCTCACTTCTCAGGGTCAGACCGGATCAAATGATACAGATGACAGCATGTCGTGACACACAGCCTTCCACACTAGTGCAAGGTATCACTGAGGTTCTACTCTGATGCGTGACCCAGTTGCACAATCACCAGGCACTGTGAGTGCTATGGCCAGCTCCCCGCTGAAGAGGAAAGCTGGAACAAGCTGCAATCCTACCCCTGGGTAGCTTCATTTGGCTGGAAAAAAAATCACTTACCCAAGGCTGTGTGCCTAGACTGTGCTGAGAAGCCAGGGGAAACAGAGAGAGGTCTCAATCAGGGCGTTTACAAACCGACGCCTGGGAGCACCATCAGACTTAACAAAGGACACTTAGTTTAATGTATTTGCTAACATAGCCACCTGGCAGTTCCAAACGAAGTCACGTTTGTTTAAGAAAATTATAAATAAATGTGTTTTTGATTCAAGCTCATCTTGTCGGCCCCTTCTCCTAAGTGTTTCTGAAATCTGCCCCCTTCTCTCCATCACCACCGCAGCTTTATTCCAGGTCTGCCTTGCCTCTCATGTGCATCAGACGCTCAGCCTCCCACTTGGTCTCTTTTGTTCCAATCTCTTTCTCCCAGCAACCTACTGTCCACACCCACCTCACATCTTCTCTGCCTCTGGTCAGATCCTGTCACTTCCCTGCTTAGCATCTTCTGGTATTTCTCCATTCTTCCTCCTTCTCTGTTGAACTGAGACTTCCAGCCTCCCCAAGGCTGGACTGGGTTGCTCCTGTGTGCTCGGTGGGCATGCTCACCCACCTTCCCTCCTTGATCTCACCTGGTGGCCTCACATCACACTTCTTTGAGGAGGGAGAACGCTCTCAAACTCCGACTAAATCTTCTCATCAAAACTGCTGACTTGAGGCTTGGACAAGAAAGTGAAACAGGATATGGAAAAGAATGATCACAGACCCCCACTAAACGTCAACCAGGTGTCTTTTTTTCTCTCTCTTTGAGACGGAGTCTTGCTCTGTTTTCTAGGCTGGAGGGCAATGACATGATCTTGGCTCACTGCAACCTCCACATGTCAGGTTCAAGTGATTCTTGATTCTCGTGCCTCTGCCTCACCAGCAGGAGTAGCTGGGACTACAGGCACCTGCTACCACACCCACCTAATTTTTCTATTTTTAGTAGAGATGGGGTTTTGCTGTTTTGGCCAGGCTGGTCACCAACTCTTGACCTCAAGTGATCTGCCTGCCTTGGCTTCCCAAAGTGCTGGGATTACAGGTGTGAGCCACTGCGCCTGGCCCGTCTCCTCCTAAATCGATAATCATCTCCCTCCACTGTTTTCTCTTTCTTCCCTCCAGGCACAATCGTCACACATCCCTCCCTTGTCTAAGGCCAGTCCCTACGCTCATGCCGTGCACCTGATCCCTGAATCATCTCAGGGACTTCCTCCTTTTATTATCTGCTCTATCTCCAACCTCATCAAGTTCCCCTTTTCTTCTGGATAATTCCCATCAGCTTGCAAACATTCTAAATGTTTTTCCTTGATCCTTTATAGGATGTCTAGCAATCCTTCCATTTTTCTGCCTTTTATGCCTAAAATTCATGGAAGAGTCAGCTGGGCATGCCGTCTCACCTCCTCACCTCTTCTTGCCAGTCGGGTTTCCCCTTCTGCTGCTTGATGGTAACTCCTGCTCCAGGTAATCAGTGACCTCCTCCTTGCCACACTTAGGGCTCAGCTTTCTTTCTTTCTTTTTTTTTTTTTGAGACAGAGTCTCACTCTGTTGCTCAGGCTGGGGTGCAATGATGTGATCTCAGTTCACTGCAACCTCCACCTTCCAGGTTCAAGTGATCCTCCTGCCTCAGCCTCCCGAGTAGCTGGGATTACAGGCAAGTGCCACCATGCCTGCTAATTTTTGTATTTCTAGTAGAGTCGAGGTTTTGTCATGTTGGCCAGGCTGGTCTCGAACTCCTGACCTCAAGTGATCTGCCTGCCTTGGCCTCCCAAAGTGCTGGGATCACAGGCGTGAACCATTGTGCCCTGCCTCAGCTTTGTGCCTTCATCTTGCTCCTTGCTCAAGGGCAGTCACCACCTCCCCGGGTTTCTTTGTCTTTCCCAGTTCCATCTCCGGCTCCTCCTCCCCTCCTAACACAGCTATAAGACCGTGCTCCCGAGCCCTCCTCTGCTCTTGCCACACTCTCTGTGGGTAGTCCCAACTTGACCCATGGCTTTAAATAGCATTTATTTGCTGGTGATTCCTAAATTTATAGCCTTAGCTCAGACCACTGCTTCTTTCAACTTCAGACTTGTGTATCCGACCGCCCTCTCTCCACTCCCATGTAGCAATTTCACAAGCATCCCAATGTTAATATGTCCCAAAATGAACTCTTGATTCCTGCCACTTCAATCCATTTCTCTCCTGTCTTCCCTGTCTCAATAAATCACACCTTCATCCACCTGTGGCTCCATTCAGAACCCTGGAAGGCCTACATGTCTTTTCCCTGTCCTTACCTTCATAGTCAAGTTGTCAGAAATTCCAGACTATTCTACCTCTAACACACATCCTGAATCAGTCCACCTATTACCTCCTCTCTCTCTCACTATAGTTCAAGCCACCACCAGCTTTCTCTTCTCCTTCTTCCTCTTTTTTTTTTTTTTTTTTTGACATGGTCTTGCTCTATCGCCCAGGCTGGAGTGCAGTGGCACAATTATAGCTCACTGTAGCCTCCACTTCCTGGGCTCAAATGATCCTCCCACCTCAGCCTCCCAGGCAGCTAGGACTATAGGCCACACTACTATGCTTAGTTAATCTTTAAAAAAATTTTTTGTAGAGACAAAGTCTTGCTACGTTACCCAGGCTGGTCTCAAATTACTGTCCTTAAGTGATCTTCCTGCCCTGGCTTCCCAAAATGCTGAGATTACAGGTGTCAGCTACCACGCCCAGCTCACTGTCAGCTTCTTAAGTGGTTCCCCTGATTCCGCTTGTGGAATGCTTTGATCTCTTCCTATGCAGGATCCAGGGAAAGTGTGATGCCTGTATGAATCCTTCAGTGGCTCCCCATTGCCCAGCTCATAGGGCCCTACTTGGTTTGACCCTTGCCTTTCTTTAAGCCCTCCTTCTCTCCCCATGTTTCTGCCATCCTCTTCCCATAACCCGTGGCTGGCCCTCCTCATATCTGTCTGTTTCACTGATGAATACTCAGTCTCTGGTAACTGCCCCAGCACAGAGGCTGCACAAATCAATATTTGTTTTGTGCAAAGAAATATTTGAATTTATTGCTAGGTGCTAGATCCTAGAGTAACTAAGATGAACTAAAGAAAGTCCCCACCAAACAGGAGCTATTAGTCAAGTCAGTGACACAAATGTGTACACAGAGAATATTTACAATTCATTGTGATGGGGTGAACATGAGGGGAAGCCAAGGAAAGACTTCTAAGGAAAGGAACACTTGAACTGAGTTGATGAACCTCCCCGTAAATCTAAAACATTGCATAGAAAAAATTTCAGGAAATCAAATGGAAAAATATGCTAAAATATCAATATTAGTATTCCTGGCTTTTAACTTGGAAGGTTTTTTTCTTCCCTATTTTGATATTTCCAAATATTCTAACATGAACCATAAAAATACTTAGCTTTTTATTATTAAAAAAAGTTAAAAAAAAAAACCCGGAGGAAATAGTTATTACACACACACACACACACACACACACACACACACACACACACGATAAAATAAAAACAAATGGAAACAAATGAAAATCCCTGTTGAGTAATGCAAACACACATCACACGTTGATATTATAAAACAAGACACACTGGGATATCCCACTATGCATTTTCTCATGTGTTTATGGAAGTCAGCTACAGGTAGTGGAAATAAAGCTGCTTCTCGAAATAAATTTTTCAAAAACATTTTTCAAAAAATTGAAGAAAAAAAGGAGAAAAAGGATGAGAAATGTTGAAATCTTTTTACTGAGTTTATGAGTTGAGTGGGTAGCAGGGAAAGGATGGGCTGGGAGGGAATGGGGAGGAAAGAAAATGGGATTTGTTGGTGATGTTCCACTCGTAAAAGCCAGTGGATGTTTTTACAGGTAACAGCCAGTCCTTCCTGAAAATCCTCTAATGGCGACAGGCTGTGACATGGCAATAGGAAGATAAACGCTTTTCTGAAGAGTAATTTTAGAGCCGTGTGGAAAATGTGAAGGGGAAAAAAATTAAAGATGGAATGGAAAATCCATCCATGGGCCAACCCACACCACAGAAGCGCTGGGGACCTTGTCTGTCCCAATTAGCCCCTCCACCAGGAGCAGCAGCCCCAGCAGAGGCCTCTCCCTGGGCAAATGCCCTCGTCCTTTGTGGGGGCAGCCTGGGTGAAGGGCATTCACTTACTCCACATGCCCTGAGTGTGGCTATCATTTTGAGGGTGCAGAAGAATTGGAACGTATAAAAAGCTAAGACCACCAAGCAGTGACCTTTTCTCCTTATTCTACAATGTAAGTCTATTTTTCCATAATGGGTATTTAGATGTCAGTGGATGGGGCATTCCCAAGGCAGGCAGTGCTGCAGGGAAGTGGCTAGTAATCTCAAATCTCTCTCCCACTCAGCTGCTTTTTCTACCCTAGTCAACCCTTCTGCAATCACGATGAAGTTCACGCAGATCTCACCAACACTCATGCCTCTTCCTTTTGCTTTCTCTCCATGCTGAGATGATCCTCATATAGCACTCTTTTGAAGTTCAGAATTTTACCATGCACCTATGGCAAGCTTTAGGGTTTCCAGTGCCCGAGCACCACCCAGCTGGCAGAAGCTAAAAATAAGATGGCGTCATGAGATAAGTCCTACTAGTCTGTGGGGTATTCATAGCTTTCTCCCGTCTTCTTTACTCATACAGCTTCTCTTCCAAGTCAAAGACTTCTAAATGACAGGAAATTCTGAAGATTTCCTGAGAGCTCTGTACTGAGACATCTTTAAATATCTAAGAGAAACATGGGCAACTGTAATTTCCTTCTTAGGACCAGCTCACTAGATAATACAGTTCTGTTTTAACAAGGGCAGCTGATGGCTGAAAATAAGAATCACACCCTGTGTTCAGAGCATTGCCATTTTATGTTTTGAGGTGCCATTGACCCTTGAGCATCCTGAAGGTTAGGGGTGCTATGCATATTCCTGCATACTCCAAAATCTGTGTATAATTTTTGCCTTCCCAAAAACTTAATGACTCATAGCCTGCTATTGACTAGAAACCTTATCTGTAAGATAAACCATTGATGAACACACATTTTGTATGTTCTATGTATTCTATACTGTATTCTAACAATAAAGTAAGCTAGAGAAAAGGAAATGTTATTAAGAAAATTATAAGGAAGAGAAAATGTATATGTTATTCATTAAGTGGGAGTGGATCATCATAAAGGTCTTCATTCTACTTTTCTCTGTGTTGAGGGGGCTGGGGAGGAGGAGAGAGAGGAGAGGTTGGCCTCGGGGGTGGCAGGAGTGGAAGAAAATCCACGTGTAAGTGGAACCTTGCAGTTCCAGAGTCAACCGTATATATTTTTTCCAGTAAAAGGGACTTTCTACGCCCACACAGGCAGCCATTGAGTTCTAATGGTTGACTTTTAAAACACAAAAACAGTAAGATCTACAGGAATAATTTCACATTTAATTTAAAACAGGAGACAATCCAAAAGGACTTAGCAGAAAGGAGAGATGGTTCCTGGTCCAGTCTTAAGCCACCTGCTGTAATATGTCCAAAGTCCGTGTTCGGTCCTGACACTCCCGGCAATAACTGGGAATGTTTACTTCTCTTGTCTTTAATCCTTAGCCTGAGAGTTTGTCTGCTTCCTAATTTGAATGGTTGTCTTTTGAGGGGTTTCAATCAGGTCTGATTAGATGTAGAATTAAGTTGGAACCTGGTTTGAAGGAGTTTACTTATTTCTTTTGCTATCATTGAAAATGGTAGCCAAGACTAAGGGAGTGCTAGCAGGACTGCTAATTTGACACCATCATGTTCAGGTTAACACTTAGGCTTGAGTTCAGCAAATGGAACGTGACAATTGCAAGGATGTAATTCTAAAGGGGAACATGATGATAAATAATCTGGCTTATAAAATCATATCACTGCATTTTCCAGTTAATGTCTCTTCATGGTCACCTTCCCACATGGCTTTACCCCTGTGTTCACAGGACAGTGGGTATGTTTGATTCCACCTCCTGGGAGGACCTGCAAGAGAACCAAAAGACAGAGGCCTATAAAGACAGAAGTGTTCCTTCTCACTCCTCTGTTTGTTTGTTTGAGAAAGCGTCTCGCTGTCTTGCCCAGACCAGAGTACAGTGATGCAGTCACCGCTTACTGCAGCCTCAAACACCTGGGCTCAAGCGGTCCTCCCATTTCGGTCTCTCAAAGTAGCTGGGACCACAGGCATGCATCACGATGCCTGGCTTATTTTTAAATTTGTTGTAGAGATGGGAGTCTCACTGTATTGCCCAGGCTGGTCTCAAACTCCTGGCCTCAAGTGCTTCTCCCAGCTGGGCCTCCCACTGTTGGGATGACAGGTATGAGCCACCACACCATGCCCTCTGTCATTCTTATCTCAGGACAGCTTCAGGGTTCCATTTTGCTTCTAAGACCCTTCCTCCTCTCCAATCCTGGATGTCCACTTCCTGCAGGGAGGGGCCAACTCCCACCCTGAACTTCGAACACTCTTACCCCGAGTCCTCAGTAGGGCCAGCATCAGGCTCTAACCTATTAAGCCCTATGGCCACACAAAAGGCAGACACCCCCATCAGAGGACAGAGTAATTTTGTTGTCATATGACACTTTCCTATTTTCCAGAGTGTGCCATGCAGATTTTTTAAACAGAACTCAGGAAATGGAGAAGTTATATAGTTGTGTGTATGTGACCGTATCTTACCTAGACATCAGTTTGCCCTTTACTTGTGGTAAAATAATGTAGACGATATTGTCTTGAGGGGTCACTGAGATTTTCAGAGTCTCTGAACAGACCGTTGAGAGAGTCTGAAATGGTTTCCTTGGTGAAACCATTTCTGAGCAGATTAGTTTCTTTATAAATTATGAAAACATGGCACCTAATGATGACCTCAACACAAATAAAATGATGAGACCCAGGCTGCCGTGAACCTCAGAGGTTCTAGGGAGGTCTGTTCTCATGACCGTATGCATTTGAGTTTGACCTAAAGATAACAAAAATGCACTTCAAAATATTAGGCTGCGGCTGCTTCACTGATCAAAAGGAGGAGGGAGTTGTTTTGAAGGTTTCATTCTGGTTTATACCACGGTGGCGTTGCACATCCTCTCAGACCTCTTCCTTTGTATCCTTAGCCAACATATTCAGAAACTGAAAGGGTCTGCTGCCTGAAAAGAGAGCAACAAAGCCCTCCAAGCTGGAGTAAATCTGACACCAAAACAGATTGCAGCAATAATAAGAAAAAAAATTCATTAAGCCAGGCATGTTTGAAATATAGGGACTCCCTGTGGAACCGCAATGAAGACAGATCAGACACAAAAGCATTCAGTGTCTCCATTGTAAAATCAAAGCTCCAGTTTATGGGGCGACTTTGAACATAGCTGAAGTAATAGGTTCGTTATTCTGCCTAATCCCCACTTTTCACTGAGAAACAATGTTAAAATGTTAGGATTCTTTGGAGATATGAATAAACAAATACTGAGTTTCCATGAAATTTTTAGGGACATGTTTTAATTTCCCCATTAAAAAAGTCACCTATTTCTTTAATGTGGTTAATCTCAAATGTGTTTCTATAGAAGCAACTGATGATTAGACAGCAAAGTCAAACGGTTATTTTTAAGAATATGTGCTACGACCCAGAATTGGTGTGTAACTTTAGCTACAGATATAGAATCTAAAAGTGGGCACCGCCATAGAATCTGGCAGGAAGAAGGTGGTACTTGGGCTGAAAGGGGTCCAAAAATGAGTGTCATTAAATTTTCACTACACCGTAAAATACTGTGGTTTTGAAAGATCATTTAAAAATTTAACGAAAATCTTAGTTTACACAAAAATTTGATAAGTAAATAATGTTTGTAACAGTTTGATGGGAATAGGGCAGGAAAAAACTGCCAAATTGGACTTTCCTTTAAAAGAATCTTCAGAATTAAAATATTCCTGCTAATGATGACATAATATGTTGGCAGAAGGAAGATACATTGGAATGATCTTAAAAGGAGCAGTTCAAGGTAATTCTTGGCGGTCTTATGATCATGGACATGGGTTTATTAAAAAACCATTCTTGCAATTATTACAAGGAAAATCATAACCTTAACTATCAGACATTCTAAATTTAAACATTTCTTTTTATAGGTTTCTGTAATAAATTGTTAATGTAGTGCTCCTTAAATAATTGATTATTAAAAATGGCCCTGAGTTATACAATAAGAATAAATGTAATATCACTTTAAATAATCTTTGAAGGATTATTATTCAAGATATTTAGTTTTATCAACACAGAACCCTATAAAGACTTGCAGGGCAGACATATTTCCTTTTTGCAGACTTAAGAAGTGTAAGCTTTTGCCTTGCCTAACACTGAGAAACGCTGGAGTGAGTAGCCAGCTCTTCTGTCCTCTGGATCAATGGCCACTGTGTTTTGGTGATTGAAGAAGATGCTATTGCTGCTGGATTGCTCTTGAATGAGACCTAAAGCTTTAAAAATATTCTCGGCTTAGTTTCAGGTTAAAAAAATAATGCATCATCACTCCTTGCCATTCCATAGTGAATGAATGCACTATAAGTCTTCATTTAACTTTATTATTATTTTAAATTACAACATTTTTTAAGAGACAGACAGGGTCTTGCTCTGTTGCTCAGGCTGGAGTGCAGTGATGCAATCATAGCTCACTGCAGCTTCCACCTCCTGGGCTTAAGTGATCCTTGACCTTAGCCTCCCAAGTAGCTGGGACTACAGGTGTGTGCCACCATGCCTGGCTAATTTTTTTTTCTTTTTTGTAGATTCAGGACCTTGCTATGTTGCCCAGGTTGGTCTTGAATTTTTGATCTCAAGCAGTCTTCTTGCTGTGGCCTCCCAAAGCTCTGAGATTATAGGAGTAAGCCACCATGTCTGGCCCTAAATCTTCATTTTAATATATAAAATCTAGGTGCTGTTTTGTGTCCTATCTGTGGAATTTCCTGGTTCTTTTGGGGAACCGTCTTTCATTTAAAGAGGTTTTGTCTAATAGGCAATGGGATATCTACAAGTACGGAGTCTGGGAGAAAGGTAAGATGAGGACGTTATTCTGGGAGTCCCCAGCATGGAATCAGACGTCTAGGGTGTGAAGATGGACGGAAAGGAAGAGCTGAGGTCTGAGAACTAGTGGTGTCAGTGTGGAGCAGTGACGTGGCGGTAAAGCCGTCGTCTAGTAATGCAGCGTAGAGCAGGGCTTCCTTCCCGGCTGCACAGCGGTCTGAAATCACATAGCCTTGGAAGCCAAGGAAGTGTTCAGGAGAGGTGGCTTGTTCAGCCCTGCCAAGCGCAACAGATGCAACAAATAAGACAACACTGGTCATTCATTTTGTCAGTAGGGGGGTCATGTTGATCTTGACAAGGCCGTTTCTGTGGATGAGTGAAGAGGAAAGTCTAAATGGAATTTTTTTTTTTAATTTGTATTTTTTGAGATAGGGTCTCACTCTGTCACCCAGTCTGGAGTGCAGTGGCATGACTGCAGCTCACTGCAGCCTTGACCTCCTGGGCTCAAGTGATCCTCTTGCCTGGACCTTCCAAAGTGCTGGGATTACAGGCATGAACCACTGCGCCCAGCCTAAAAAACGTCTTGAACAGGTGCCAGCATTAAGAAATTGGGAGGTTTTGTGGATTTCTGGCTTCTTTTGACATCACTGGGTTCATTCCTAAAGAACAGTAGTCAATTGGGGCCCACAAGGGTCCTTCCCTCTGGGGCGTCTCAGTTTGACTCATTCCTCAGCTGGCCTCTCTGTTACCTGCGTGGTGCACTCAGCCTCAGCTTTGGGATTGTTCTGGAACTTCCGGTGCTCTGCTCTTACTGTTCATGGTCAGGCCTCTGTGGACAGTGTCAGAAGCCATCACTGCCCTAGTTTAGGGATCAAAAACTCCATTATACATTTGTCCTTTGGTGCCCAATGCCTCCTTGTTTCCTGCAATAAGACAAAATTTGGAAACCTGGTTTCTGATTAGAGCTTAGCTTTATTTTGAAGTCTCTCGCTTTTCTGAATTCTTCTCACTTTTCTGAGTGTCAGCGTCCTTATTTGTAGAATACATTATCTGGACAGACGAACTGTGAGGTCGTGGACTGTCTGTGGTTATGGTGAAATTATTCCGAAACGTGTCTGCGTGTTATGTGTCCCTTAGCTGAAGGGTACAGGGTCAGTGGGGAGGGTACTCTTTTTAGCAGGAGCCTTGCCTGACATGGGAGATAATGGCCTATTTCCCTCCTGTCAAACCTGAAGCCTAGGGAATTTCTAAAATACTGGAACCCACTCCATTGGCTTATGGCTCCATGTAAGCTGTAAAACACACACTCAACACCTGATACTTTTCATTATGATGAAAGGACTCTCAAGTGCAAATGACAGAGAATGTTGATCTATGGTTAGGGGCGTAACACTGTGCTTGACTGTCTTCAGAAGAGTTTTGCCTGGTTGTGGCTTTAACTTGACATCCAGACAACAAAGCTCCCTGATCACATTTAATTAGAAAATTTAATAATCCCCTTGTTGAGTATTTTTGCTGCCCCCACAGGTTAACCTTTAACAAATGAAGCTTTCGTCACCACACAGCCTCAGGAATGTCCTCTCTGTGATGAATGTGTCTAAATTTGTGTGGACATGAGGACTCTGAAGGATGGAAGAGTTCCATTGTGTGTGGAAAAGTTCCTAGGGAGCCAGCTCTAGTGGAATCGATGTTACCAAGACACTAGGAAAGACTTTCTGCACCCACAGCCCCCAATCACACTCATGCACACTAAATGACAACATCTAGGAGACACCCATTTCTCCAGGTACTTAAATACCAGACACACATAAGCAGCCCAATAATTTCCCCAAGATTTTTAAATAAATGGTCATCTATTTAAAAATGGAATAATGGGCTGGATGTGGTACCTCACACCTGTAATCTCAGCACTTTAGGAGGCCAAGGCAGGAGGATTGCTTGAGCCTTGGAGTTTGAGACCAGCCTGAGTAACAGCAAGACCCCATCTCTACTAAAGATTTAAAAAATTAGCTAGGCATGGTGATATGTGCCTGTAGTCCCCACTACATGGGAGGCTGTGGTGGGAGGATTGCCTGAGCCCAGGTATTCGAGGCTGCAGTCAGCTGATTGTGCCACTGCACTCTAGCCTGAGTGATGGAGTGAGCCCCTGTCTCAAAAAATAAAATAAAATAAAAATTGAACAATGGTTTACTGTGGGTCACAGCAGCACAGCGGTTGCTGGGACATGTTTGTGATGATATAAGGGGACAGTTGGTGTTCTATGGACAAGAGAAAAGAGTAAAAAAAAAAAACTCCGTATTCCATTTTGTAAATATCTCATAAGCATTACAAAACAATGCTTATTTACTATTTAGCAGAAGATATTCTAGATGTACAAGCTTGAAGATAATTTGAAAAAACCGATAACACTGTGTGATCTTTCCCAAGAGCTATTGCATCACTGTTTCCTGGGGTTTAACTGGATAACATCACAACAAATCTTTCTATGTGATTTTGTCATGCTGCTCCCTGTAGATCAGAGAAATTTTGATTTACAGTCGTTTTTATTTATAATTATTAATGATGGCTTCATAATGAAGATCTTTTGAGGCAATGAATGTGTAACGCACATTTCTATTCCTTTCAGGTTATGCTGGATAAGTACACAGCTTAAATTATATTTAGTCTCTATTAATTAAGGTTTAATGTTGTAATTATTTTTGTTCGTTTGTTTTCAGGTAAGCCTCGAATTGTATGATTGGCACACAATGACGGTAAGTACTTATTACACACCACAATGTATTTGTATGATATGTGATATATTTTTATGAAGTAAAAAAGTTTTCTAATATATATATACACACATACACATGCATACATATGTGTACTTAACACTTAATTATTCTGATGAAACTTTACATTCCTTATTGTGTACTATACCTTATGTGCTCAAAGTGCCTTTTTGCATCCTTGGATCTGTTTGAAATCAAGATCTCTGGCTTGTAGATGTATTTTTAATTGGGAACAGATGAGCCCCTGGCCACCCGGGTGAATTATTTGGGACTGTGGTGTGTGGCCCTCGAGCACTCTGCACCCTGTTTCTTCTGCTTTCCTAGGGAGGTGATTGGTGAGTCTTAGGGAGGGGCTAGGACAAAGGTCCCGTGGCCTGGGGAGGACAGGTTATAGTTTAAGCTAACACCCTGTCCTTATGTGCTAGGAGGTCACCAAGGAAGGAGGTGGCCTTGTCCCCCGGGGAGTTTGCACTTGCGTGCCTGTGGTTTGTCACGTACCCAAGGTGACTGGAGACACTGGCTGGGTCCTGGAGCAGTCTCACCTTTTACATTTTAAGTTAATGATTACTTTTTGAAAGGAAGTTTCCCTTTGTTGTGCAGGCTAGCCTCAAACTCCTAGGCTCAAATTATCCTCTTGTCTCGAGTGATCCTCGGGCTGAGATGACAGTAGCTGGGATGACAGGCATGAGCCACTGTATTAGTCCATTTTCATACAGCTATGGAGAAACACCTGAGACTGGGTAATTTACAAAGAAAAGGAGGTTTAATGGACTCACAGTTCCACATGGCTAGGGAGGCCTCACAATCCTGGTGGAAGGTGAAAGAGGAGTAAAGTCATGTCTCACATAGCGGCAGACAGGAGAGCATGTGCAGGGAAACTGCCCTTTATAAAAACCATCAGATCCCATGAGACTTATTCACTACCACAAGAACAGCATGGGAAAAACCCACGTCCATGATTCCATGACCTCCCACCGGGTCCCTTCCATGACATATGGGGATTATGGGAAGCATAATTCAAGACGAGATTTGGGTGGGGACACAGCCAAACCGTATCAGCCACTGTGCCTGGCCAAGCCTACAGCACCCATCTTCCCAGGTGGTCTCCCATCCAAATACTAACCCGGCCCAAACCTGCTTAGCTTCTGCTTTCGGATGAGATGAGGTGCATTATCTTCAAGTTGTGGTATATGCACCATCAATTCTAGCTTCTACACAATATGCAGGGACATTGAATAGATCTTGTCCAAATCCCAATTTTCCTCTGTCAAACATTGCCACATCCCACAGAAGGAATGGGTTAGAGAACATGGTAATGCCACAGTTCAGCCACCCCAGAGTGACAGAAAAATGAGATGTGTGGAGATAAGTACTGCTACAAAAGGTCTCCTGTTTCCTAAGCGCTCAGCATTCTGTAGCAGATGGAAAGAAATTGGCATCTATTCTGGACTCCAATGTTACCTTGCCCAGGACTTTGTGACTGTTGAGGCGTGACTACATGTATGTCCAGTTAACAACCAAAATAAGAGCAAGGCTTCTTCCGATCTCCCCTTCCTCTACTCAGAGGATGTCTGTGTTGGGGGAAAGATTGCCTGCTGAATTCCACACACCTTCGAACACCAACATCCCCCCAACTTTGCACTTGCTGTTTCAGGTCACTTAAGCTGACCTTCTTTATTAACGTTCCTTCTCATCTATTCTCCTCCCTTTTTGATGTTAAAAAAAAAAAAAATCTTTCATTCCCTTGTTTAAGGCCAGATTCCATGAATGAAGATCCCTGGTTAACAGTGAATATGTGGCTAGGTGTGGTGGTTCATACCTGTAATCCCAGCACTTTGGGAGGCCGAAGTAGGAGGATCACTTGAGGTCAGGAGTTTGAGACCAGTCTGGCCAACATAGTGAAACCCTATTTCTACTAAAAATACAAAAATTAGCTTGACATGGTGGCAGGTGTCTATAGTCCCAGCTACTGGGGAGGCTGAGGCAGGAGAATCACTTGAACCTGGGAGGTGGAAGTTGCAGTGAGCAAAGATTGCACCACTGCACTCCAGCCTGGGCAACAGAATGAGACTCTGTCAAAAAAAGCCCAAAACTCCCCAAAACAAGAAAACACCAAACAAAACCCAGTGAATATGCATGAAGGATAAGCTTTACTATCTTGTGAATAAAAGGAAATGTGTTTTGAAGGCAGCAGGTGACTTATCTTTGAATCTCTGGGACATGTCATGGAACTGTGGGGAGTTTAAGCCCAGACAGAATTGTCTGAGATTATTAAATGAAGCAGTCCCACATTCACAGTGACTCAGACTGTTAGCACTTCCTTTCTTCTGGGATCCAGGCTGTTGTGGCCTCTTTAGCCTCAGTGGTGGCTGTGCAGAACATTGCCAAGTCCTTAGCAACCTATTCAGGAGCTCTGTGGGGATGACTAGGGAGCCCCAGGTTTGCAAATGCAACTGCGAGTCAGCCTGGAAAGTCGGCACCACGGTGCCCCCTCCCTGCCTGGCTCCTTCCAAGAAACCCAGCTACCCTGCTGTTTATTAAACAGCTCAGTAAAGAAAGCACAAGGGGCAAAACAGCCATCCTAGACGAGCAGAAGGCATTCACAAGTTGCCAGAGTGATTTTGTCCGAGTGTTCGGCCTGGAGGTGGCTGAAAGAGGAATAATGAAACAGGATGGGCGGTCCAAAGGGACATGAAACACTGATGACACAGTGTGCGTTGCTTTGTAGTCAGGCACTCTCTTTGCCAGTGTGAACACGCAACTTGAACTTACTCAACAGTTTAAAGTCAGGGATTCCAGAGACTTAGCTTCAGAATACCCACTGTTCAGGAACAATGCTGACATTTACAAAGCTGATGTGAAAGATCGCACCTGTGAATGGAAATGCTTTATCTTTATGGATTTATCCTCTAATGATGCATGCTGTAAAATAGTATCCTGAAGCAATGGAGATATTGAAATAAATAAAAAGTTATGAATAATTTTATACACGCACACATCCAAAAGCAGCTGCATTTTTACAGATTAGCTATTTAACTGGTCAAGGGCAGTTAGGCTTAATTAAGGTGAACCAAGCCACTACAGTTCATAAATTCTCCCATGGGAGCTATGAATCCAGAGGGTGAAAGGAAGTTGTCTATTTAATAGTGAATTAAATGACTGGTGTTTTCCTACAGTATCATTTTCTGGGGTTTGCAAGCTAACAAGGAAGCATCACTTCGATTTCTTTTTTTTTTTTTTTTTTTTTTGAGTTGGAGTCTTACTCTGTCGCTCAGGCTGGAATGCAGTGGCGTGATCTCGGCTCACTGCAACCTTCGTCTCCCTGGTTCAAGCGATTCTCTTGCTTCAGCCTTCTGAGTAGCTGGGATTACAGGTGCATGTCACCACACCTGGCTAATTTTTGTACTTTTAATAGGGATGGGGTTTCACCATGTTGGTCAAGCTGGTTTGGAACTCCTGACCTCATGATCTGCCTGCCTCTGACTCCCAAAATACTGGGATTACAGGCATGAGCCACCGCACCTGGCCCAATTTCTTTTTTTAATCAAGAAAATTTAAGACAATTTTTGCTTTGTAAAGCCACAAAAGAGCTTCATTTTATTTTCTGTGTTTTCCATACTTTGTCAACAACGAACCACGTTAGAAAAAGTAGAGCTGAGATAATCTCGTCAGGAATTGGCACTGGGCTTCCGGGAAACTTGGCCTTAACCACCTCTTTTATTTAGTGTGTTTGTCTAGGAATTGAGGAAAGCTTGAGTGTTGGTTTATTTTCTGTTTCCAGCTAAGAGTAATTTCATAAATACTAGAAATCTTGCAGGGAAAAAACCTATTTTCATAAAATGATTAATGCACTAGGCAAGAGAAATTTGAATGAGTGGAGACTAGAATTGGATTCCTTGATCTTTTTTTTGCTGCAGCATTTTTTTTTATTTGGAAGCAATCCCCAAAGTTTGGAAATCTGTTTAGGTTATGAAACTCAGTATTCAGATGAATGTCACTTCTTCGTTAAACAAAACAAAATACAATTTTGTGCCTTCTGAACTGAAGAGTGGTGTTCCCCATCTCTATGGAGTAGGGAATGAGGGCGGAATCTCCAGCCTGTGAATATAGGATCTAACTGCACACACCCCTGTATGCTGAGGGGACTCCCAGTTATAAGGCTGATTTTTTTTTTTTTTTTTTTGAGATGGAGTTTCACTCTGTTGCCCAGGCGGGAGTGCAGTGGCTGATTTCGGCTCACTGCAACCTCTGTCTCCCAGGTTCAATTCCCCTGCCTCAGCCTACGGAGTAGCTGGGATTACAGGCACCCAACACCACGCCCAGCTATTTTTTTTTTGTGTTTTTAGTAGAGATGGGGTTTCCCTATGTTGGCCAGGATGGTCTCAAACTCCTGACCTCAGGTGATCCGCCTGCCTTGGCCTCCCGAAGTGCTGGGATTCAGGCGTCAGTCACCGCGCTCAGCCTGATGTTGTTTTCTATGACAAGAAACAATTTGCAAAATCTGATTTAGGAACCAGTTAGCTAAATTTAAGATCTTGAAAATGAACCAGAAACAGAAGTCTCTGATAAAGGACTTTGGCTATTGGGAGACAGACCCCTCACGTCCCAAGGGGCCTCCAATCAGCGCCCTTGAGAGAATCTCCAGGAAGCCTGAGAGTGAGCGAGGCCTGGGCCATTGGAGACCGCTCCTGGCCCTTGGCTTCGTCCGCTCTGGGAGGGACCATCCTGTCCTGGAAACACGCTCCGTGGTGACGCCACCGCGCAGGGTTGGCCTTCTGGAGTCTGTGTCTCTGCAAGCCGCATCCACATCCTGCTTCCTGGTCCACACTGAGCGAGGCTGGGAGAGGGTTTCCAGGGGCACTTCCGTTTCAGCTTGTTTCTATTTTAATGCCTGGAGACAATTAAAGACCAATGTCTGGTGCCAGTCTTTTTTTTTTTTTTTTCTTCCACAGTTCACTCTATTCTTAGCAACAGTTGAGCCAGTGGCAGCAGAGTCTGAAGGCCCTGGAATCCTTTCCTTCGTGTGGCAGCAACTTAGTTTTCCTGCGGAGGCTCGGTGGTGCTTTTCTTGGGCTCAGGATTGCGGCTTGGATGGCTTATTCCCTGGGAGTGCACACACAGCCCTTTGGAAAGGCAGCAGCAGGACAAGGATCAGTGGCAGGCAGAGGCGAAAAAGCAGGACCTGGGTTTCGTAGGTAACGGCTTTATTTACAGTTCCAAAAACGGTGCTTGTTCAACTATCCCGAACTTTTGTAGAAGTTCAAACTTGGAAACTGTAGTGATGAAAATGAGAGCCGTGTTTTAAAAACCACTTTTAACTGTCTATGAAGCAAGTCTACGTTTTGGCAAAATGGGCTGCTTTTAATCTGGTCATGTGGGATTAAAAAAAACATTTAATTCAGCTGGATTTTGCAAAGCCCTTGCATTGTATGACATGAGGTTATTTAAGGTATAGTTTTGTCTTCAAAGAGAAGAAATAAGACACATGCATGGATTTCTAGAGTAAAAATAGGGAACGTTATTACCCAAAAGCATATATTAGAAAGTTCACTTGATGTGATGTTGAACTGGGAACATTCCAGGAGTCTGCGTGAAGCAGCATTTGCTTTTGTATGTTTGAAACGCTCCATAATAAAAATGAAAAACTGTAAGAGCAAAAGAAATAATAGTGCAGATTACAAAGTAATTAAAATGAAGTAGAAATAAAACCCGTAAGATGCAGCCTAAATAAACGATACTTTAAATCAAGCTTGTCCAACCCATGCCTTGCAGCCCAGGGCAGCTTTGAATGGGGCCCAACACAAATTCGTAAACTTTCTTAAAACATTATGACATTTTTTAGCTCATCAGCTATCATTAGTGTTAGTGTATTTTACATGTGGCCCAAGACGATTTTTCTTCTTCCAATGTGGCCCAGGGAAGCCAAAAGACTGGACACCTCTCCTTTAAATAAACATTTACAGCCTCAGTCACATGTATTAGAACACGAGAAAGACTGAAAAATTCGCCAGCTATGTGCTTGACACAGTACAACAGAAAAACAACAGCAAAGCAACCAAAAGGAAGGCAGAAGAAGGAAGGAAACCATAAAGATAAGGAGAGCAATTAATGAGCTAGAAAACAAAGTAATAATGCAGAAAATCAACCCAACTAAAAGCCAGTTCCTTGAAAAGTGATAAAGCCATCTCTGGCAAGAATGACCAAGGACGAGAGGAGAAAAAGCATGAAAAAGAAACGGAACGTAACTACCGATGAAGATGTTAAAGCCTGTAAGAGAATACTATGGACAAGTTCCCGACAATATGTTTGGAAACAGAAACCAGACAATCTCTTAGAAAAATATTAATTACAAAAATGGATGAAAGAAAAAGCTAGAATATACCTATAATCAACAAAAGAAGTGAATCAAGTTAATAATCTACAGCCTTCCTTCCCCAGATGCCTCCCCCTCCAAAAAACAGGCCAGACAGCCAAGTTTACAAAATCTTCAAAGAACAGATAAGCACTACTTTGTATAAACTTTTTCAAAGAACAGAAAAACAACTTCCCACATCATTTTGTATGCATAACCTTGATAATAAAACTGAGCAAGTAAAGTGAGGCAAAATTATAGGTCACTGTTAATTACGAATGTGAGTGTAATGATGTCAAATAAAATATTAGTAAACCAAATCTATCAAAATATTTAAATAATACATTTTTGATCAGTTAGTGTTTATCCTAATGTTGCAGAATGGTTTACATTACGAAATCCTTTTAATGTAATTCACCACATCTGTACATTTAAAGATGTTCAAATGTTACTATGTATTGCTTACCCTTCCATGTCTATAAAATACAAAAATATAGTCAGTTACTGTCTGTCTCTGATGATAGATGGTGAATGATAAAATGGGAATGCTTTAGCTGACACTAAAATATTTCCTTTCTCAAAAAATAAAAAGGTCACTAAAAGAAAGATTGTGGTAAGGATAACACTTCTTAGATCCAGTGGACGAATTCATTGTTTTTCTTATTTTTTATGAATTGCTGATGTATTACACAACTAAACATGTTTAAGAGAAAAAGGCAAAATCTGAAATTTAGATGATAGCCAGCACTGTTCTATTGAGAGATTTCATTTATCTTCATTTACACACGAAATGAGTTTTTTTTTTACTAAAAACACAAAAATTAGCTGGATGGTGGCACATGCCTGTAATCCCAGCTACTTGGGAGGCTGAGGCAGGAGAATCGCCTGAACTCAGGAGGCCGAGGTTGCAGTGAGCTGAGATCGTGCTGCTGCTCTAATAGATTATCTGATATAATAGATTAACTTCTCCATTTAAAACTTTTTCTTAACTAATCTTCTGCCCCACCGTTATTGATATGTCTCCATGCAGTGTTTGTCAAAACTAAAATTGATTCACTGGCACCTTTCTGTCTGTCTCCTCCAACTCTCTCCTCACCCCACAGCCAAGAACATTGCCAGCCGAAGTTCTGCAATTGACAGGTTTGTTGGTAATGGTGTGTCCAGGGTCTTTTTCTGCTCCCTCTCGCTAGTGTGGCCTCAGACCCTGGGTCCACCTTCATACTGGCTTTCTGAGGACTTAGGAGGGAGAAGTCATCCTCAACCTTGGGGCTAATGATGTGACCTTTGCTCAGCAACTCTAAAAGAGAAAATAATCTTCTAGCCAAGGTGAGAGGTCAGCTACCCATGGGGGACAGAAGGGCGGCAGAAGGGACACCATAATTGGATAAATCTGTTAAATTTCATATTCCCAGTTTCTTCGCTGTTCGTTTAGGCAACATCTGCCCTCTGTTCCTCAGCCTATTCACAATGGGTTGCCCCTGTCATCCCCAAGTCTCTCTGCATTTAATATTTCAACAGACACTTGCTCAGTGTACCAAGGTCCAGGTATGAGGGCTGGCACTGAAAATGCCACGGAAAGCAAGACCTACGCCTAGCCCTGGAGAAGATGCCCCCTTATGGGTGAAACAGACACACACTGGCGGTAGAAACTATCTCAGCTACTGCTGACTTTATTCTTAAGACATTTCTGGGTTATGTTCTTTGTACGTCTTAGTTCAATTCCAGCTTTCTTGTGAAGATTTCTCAGATTTGCCTCCTCTGAGTTCAAACATACATAGCCATGTTGTTACCAGGTGTTAGACCTGGCACTTAGTACCCCTTGCATTGTTTGGGGAAAACCACTGACACAGGCAATGGAACCCGGGTCCGGTCCCTGATCCGGCTTCTTAGCCATGTGACTTACCTTCAACTCTCAGACCCTCTGTCCTTTCCTTTGTCAAAGGAAGGATGATAATCCACATGTCTCGCAGAGCTGTCGAGTGTTCAGTGAGATATGTATAAGGAGACCTGCCTGGGGTCCGCCTTACCTGTAGTTACTCATTAAATATGAGTTTCTGCCTTGTCTTTTAATATCTTTATTTCTTCTTCATCTGTCAAGGATTTAGTCTATCAACTCTAATTTCTCATCTGCCTCTCAGATGCTGAGATTCTGATAGATTGTTCTTTGATTATTAGAAAACTAGTTATTGCCTGTGTATGTTTTGTTTTCTGAGCACGATTGTCAGTTTCTTGAGAGCTGTTATAATTTTGGCATCCCCGCTGAGCTCCAGGCAGTGAGGTCTCTCTGTGTATATCACTCATCTACGCATCATTTCTATGTCTGCTTGTCCTGTGTTCCATCACAAAACACAGACACCTTGAGTGTATAAATTATAAAACTTCCCTACAAAAGGGAGTTTCAGAAACATTTACAGTGGTCAAGAATGACAAGCCATCTTCCACCATAGACCAGCTTCCTTTAAACACCATTTCTAGAATTACTTATATTCAGAATAATTAATCTTCCATGGAAGCTCTCAGTGAGAGTGCAGCGTTCCTCAGATACCCTATTCTGATAATAGCATGATTCCAAGTTGTCGTCATTTTATTCGTTTGATTGATCCTTGGAGCGTGTACCCATGAACTGTTTATGGCCAGTAATTGAATTTCAAATCTTATCTCTCTCTTGTAATCTGATATGCGTTCCTACTGTGCTTTGGCTCCAAATATAATCAAAATCACATTTCTGAAATCCAAATTTTACCTCCAGGGATCTTTCTGCTCTTGTTAATGAGCAGTTTGTGTACACTGAACTCTTCAGAAGGAGTTTAGTCAAACAGTGCTCAACGCTTCTACTCTCTGAAAACTCGTTATTAGTACATACTAATACAAAACCAACAGCAAGTCCTTTGTCATTAGAAATACTCCCCCAGGCCTAAGGAGTTTAATATTTAGAAAATGACACTCATTCTGTCATTCTTCAGAGAACTTACTTCTATCGGTAAACATATATTCAGTTATTATTTTCCCAGATAGCAAATATGACTAAGGTATTACAGCATTTCCTTGTTGGTGCTCAAACAGTCAAAGTACCACCTCTTTAAGTGGGATCTTATCCCCCAACTTAACAATTTAGTTAATAAGTGTTTAGTTTGAACCTCTCCTAACACTTAACAACTTGACTCAAGTGGGCCCTTGGTTCCTGGTCGTCTCAAGGATCTGTCTAAAGGCTTTAAAAAATCTAAGTTTAGGAACATTATTTCTATAGCAGCCTTTCTCTCTCTTCTTTTTTTTTTTTTGAAACAGTCTCGCTCTGTAGCCCAAGCTGGAGTGCAGTGGCACAATCTTGGCTCACTGTAGCCTTGATCTCTTGGGCTCAAGCCATCCTCTTGACTCAGCCTGCCGAGGAGCAGAGACTATGGGAATGTGTCACCACATTTGGCTAATTTTTGTATTTTTGCTTAGTAGAGTCAGGGTCTCACTATGTAGCCTGAGCTGGTCTCGAACTTCTGGGCCCAAGCAATCCTCCCCCCTTGGCCCCCCAGAGTGCTGGGATTATAGGCGTGAGCCACTGCACCCAGCCAAAGTCAGTCTTGAGCCAGTTGGGAAGAGTGCTGCCTGCCACACGAGTTTGAAAACAAAAAATAAAAAACCTAAAAGTTTGGCTGGGCACTGTGGCTTATGCCTATAATTGCAGCACTTCGGGAGGCCAAGGCAGGCAGATCACCTGAGAACAAGAATTCGAGACCAGCCTGGTCAACATGGTGAAACTCCGTCTCTGCTAAAAATAAAAAAAATTAGCCTGTAATCCCACCTACTCAGGGGGCTGAGACAGGAGAATCACTTGAAGCTGGGAGGCAGGTTGCAGTGAACTGATCCCACCACTGCACTCCAGCCTGGATGACAGAGCAAGACTCTGTCTCAAAACAACAAAAACAAAAAACCCTAAAAGTTTGTTTTATAAGTAATGAAAATGTATATTACATCTCTAAATCGACTTTAAACCACTTGGCTTGTGTCAAGGATTAACTGAATTCTCTGGTTTCTAATGGCCATCATTGATAGCTTGAAAAAATTGTGGTTCTTCTGTGTATGGTGTGGGTGAGTGTATCAACATGTTAAAATAAATGACTTTGTTATATAACAGCTTCTGGATTTGTCTGGGATATTAAGATTAATTTACACAATCTAATGAAGCATGCTGAATTCCAGGTTCGTTAAAACAGAAATGAGGCCTATTTCTAAGAGAAAAAAGGAAAAATCCTGATGCATCTCTGTCTCCCAACACTCCCTATTCTTACGACCTGAATCTTTCTTGAGGCATCTGTTCCCTTTGGGCCATGAATTGTCTGTTCCGAGCAAACATTTTAAATCCTTTGTTTGGATCCCTTCTCTAAAACAAAACCAAAACCAAAAAACCCCAGCAGCTTAGCATGCTGGCACATGCCTGTAGTTCCAGCTACTTGGGAGGCTGAAGTGGGAGGCTGGCTGGAGCCCAGGAGTTCAAGGCTGCAGTGAGGGGTGATTACACCACTGCACTCTAGCCTGGGTGACAGAGTAAGACCCCGACTCCAACTCTAATAAAAAAAGAAAACAAAAATGTTCAAGGATGAGTTAGGTCACAGAAGTTCATTTGAGCATTCAAGATAGGCATCAAAGTGGCCCTACCCTTTGACTGGGGTTCTGCCTTCTTTGTGATTTCTTGGCTGTGTGCTTCTTCACGCACAGCCTCCAGTTCTGATACAGAATGGGAGGAGGGGTCACTCTTCTAGGGACTGTTAAATCAGAAGTGGGAACTGATCTCCCATTTGCTCATTCTCAGCAAGTTTCTAAATGGGGCGCGTGATCACTGTTGGCATGCTCTCCTGAGCAGCCCTGAGTTAAGTCTAACCTTAGAAGCAGCAGTAGCAATAATAATAATAGCTAGCATTAACTGAGCGTTTAATTTGTGTAAAGTGCCATAGTATGTGCATATCATGTGGTCATTTAATTTTTTTTCTAACTAAAAAAAATTTTTTTGTTTGATATGGAGTCTTGCTCTGTTGCCCAGGCTGGAGTGTACTGGTGCCATCTCGACTCACAGCACCCTCCGCCTCCCGGGTTCAAGCAATTCTTCTGTCTCAGCTTTCCAAGTAGCACTCTTCATCACGCCTGGCTAAGTATTTTTAGTAAAGATGGGGCTTCACCATGTTGGCCAGGCTGGTCTCGAACTCCTGACCTTATGATCTGCCCTCCTGGGCCTCCCAAAGTACTGAGATTACAGGTGTGAGCCACCATGCCTGTCCTCTTTTTTTATCATTTTAAATTTTTAACTTTGTGGGTACCTAGTAAGTGTATTGGCCATTTAACTCTTATAACAGCTCTGTGAGTTAGGATCTAATATTTGTTTTCCATTTTACTGATGAGGAAAGTGAGGCTCAAAGAGCATAAGTCATTTGTTTGAGTTACTAAGCAATGAAACTGAAATTTGAAAAAGCAAGTCTTATATCAAAGTTCCTGATCTCAATCATTTTATCATATGTAATGCACAATGATCCTAACTGAAAAAATGTTCATGCGATAGAAATGCAGCTGACACCCCTTAACTCCCCTATCTTCTATCAGGCATCTCCCCAGATTCTTATGAGATTCCCAGATCTTTGTTTTCACACATTTGTGATATGTGTATATATAACATGATTTCCTTCTGTGGGATTTAAAAAATATAAACCATATCACATCATATGTTGTCATCTGTAACTAACATTTTAAGAAAAGTATAACAACATATTTTAGATTTTCTTTTTCAGCTCAATACAAAAATTATGCTTTATTCTTTCAAAATGGTTGCATGGTATCCTATATTATGGATGTACCTTATAATAGTCAATCATCTCTCTAGCGTCCGATGATGATTAGATTTTTTTATAATACAGTGTACTGTGATCATCTGTGGGTAGGCTCCTGTGCACGTTTCTCTTATTTCTAAGAGGATAAAATCATGCTGATTATCTGTAGGGCAATTCCTAAAACACCGACTGATGTCTGTTTCAACCTGTTCTCTGAGAAACACAATTAGAACTTTAGAAAATTGCCTATACAGGTGATGTTTGATTTTTTAAAAAAAATTCTTGCCCCTTAATGTCCTGGGGTTCATTGGAGGATACAGCACAGGTGGTCCAATTTGAGGTCACATCACCCCAGTGAGGGCAAGTCCATCTTCCTTGGTAAAATTCTTACTGGTTTCTTTTGCTTCGAGGAGAAAAATGACCCGGGAAGGATATTTCCTTTAATAGTCCAGTTTTAGTCACCCCTTGGCCAGTGACCTTACTGTTATGTGAACCATTTTAGCTAGAGAGAAAAACCCCATTGCTTCTTGTGGATGTATATGTATCCAAACACACACACACACACACACACACACACATACACACACATATATGTATATATATATTTGTTTACATATAAAGAGAGAGACATACATATCTAGATATATACTAGATATATATGATCACAGATTGAGACCCTATCTCTCTCTCTGTATATATGTGGATCACACTGCTATATATTTACACATAGATAGATCTATATAATATGTATCTATATAATATGTGTGTGTGTGTGTGTGTGTGTGTGTGTGTGTGTGGAAAGAGACAGAGAGAGAGAGAGAGAGAGACAGAAGAGAGAGAGAGCGCAGCGGTGTAATCATGGCTCACTGCAGCCTCGACTTTCAGACTTAAGCAGTCTTCCCACCTTAGCCTCCCAAGTAGCTGGGCCTTCAGGTGCCACCATACCCAGCTAATTTATTTTTATTTTTATTTTTATAGATGGGGTCTCCCTGCGTTGCCCAGGCTGGTCTCAAACTCCTGACCTCAAGCGATTTGCTGCCTTGGCTTCCCTTGGTGCTGGGATTAGAGGTGTGAGTCACCATGCCTGGCCTTGTTGTAGATATTTCACATTATGCAAAGGAACTGGTTTTAATCTTCCCCGTCCAATTTGTGAATAGCTCAGTGGCAGTGTCAGTGGTTTCTCTACCCGTGGTTTCACTGAAATATGAATTTAGGTCTTTGGCTTCCTTTGGATTCACATTTCCATGGAAAATCAAGGGTTTCAGCTCCATAGCTTCACAACAAAAATACTTCAAATTTTTAACTTTTGTTAATTTTTCTCTCTCATTCAATAACAATTTCTCCCCAGCTGGACCCCTTACTAAAGTAGTTTTCTAAAACACTTTTCTTATATCACTAGAGTAAGCTAGACTTCTTTATATGGTAGATCTGAGTTAACTGCAGAGGTTAACATCCTATCCTTCCAGGTATCCAGAACTCCTTGTTAATACCCTTGACTTTCTTAGGTGTCTTTAATTCCTTTAATTATCAGGAATACTAAAAAAGTAGCAAATTTGGCCATTTGTCCTCAGTTTTAGTTAGGATGGTTTCATTTGCTTTTATTCCTCTTCCTCAGGGCTTTGTCAATCTATGTAAAATCTACTTCCTAGCATCCTAGATTGGGTCATTTATTTTAGAGATCCATAGACTTTGAGAGATGGCCATTCTTTCAGCTGTCATTTAGCATACATTATTAAATGACAAATGTCATTTAAATGTACGCATGTATTAGTCCCTTCTCACAGTGCTCTAATGATGCTGTCCAAGACTGGGTAATGTATAAAGGAAAGAGGTTTAATTGACTCACAGTTCCACATGGCTGGGGAGGCCTCAGGATACTTGCAATGATGGCGGAAGGGGAAGGGGAAGCAAGCACCTCTTCACAAGGCGGCAGGAGGGAGAAGAGTGAAGCAGGAAGGGCCCCTTATAAAACCATCAGATCTAATGCGAATTCACTTACTATTACAAGAACAGCACAGGGGAAGGTGCCCCATGATCCAATCACTTCCCACCAGATCCTTCCCTCGACACATGGGGGTTACAGTTGGAGATGAGATTTGGGTGGGGACGCGGAGCCAAACCATATCACCATGTGGTCCACTGAATCTCCTGAGGATGGATTAGAACTCAGATCACCTCATTCAAGGCCAGTGCGGCTCCACTTCACTGACGGCGGCCTAAGTCTCTGAAATTTCAGAAATTGGAGAACAGTGACCATAAAAGGAGATCCAGGTTCTTTTGGTCAGTGTTGAGTAAATGTGGATGTTATCTCAGCTGGGTTTTTTGGGGGCATAGGGGTTAGGGAGAGGAATGGGAATTATCACGCACTGTAAACCCAAAATGAATAAAAGGCGCTCATAGGCTTTAGGAATGGGTAGATACTGAATGTGGTTTTGGTCATTCCTGTCGAGAGCAGGCCTGCCCAGGTCTGAGTTGATAGGACTGTCTCACTCCTCATCTCCTCCAGAATCAGGGGGACTGGGACTCTTCTCCTGAAGAGAACTGTAAGGGGTTTCCAAGAGCTTCAGGCAGCCCCTGTGGAGACTGAGGTGGGGAATGTGTTTCCCCTGGCTAGGGGCTGGGGGAAATGTTTTGTTGCTCCAGTTATAGAATGCAGTTAGGCACGTGGTGGCTCTGGGAGAGGCCCTCGCAGCTGTCATAACCAGGGCATGAGAAACTTCCAGAGCCTTCTTCACCCTCGGATTGAGGGCTTGAGCAGTCTCCTCCCTACATCAAACAGAGGTGGCATGATTTTAACTGTGCATTCAAAATGTTTGCAGAATATTCCAGACAAATCTCCCGACAGGAGACCTGCATTGGAGGCCTCATTTCCAGATGGCTCCCGAGGCAGGGCCTGACAGGCGAGGGTCTGCAGGGGCTGGAAGGCCATCTGGGTCTCCTTCGGGTACTGGATTCTCCTCGTCACGTGTGCCTCCTTTCCTTCCTCTGTGCTCTTCCTTTTCTTCCTCTTCGCCAGGATGTTAGAAGGGAGCGGTGTCTTCAAGTCTCTCTTTCCCCCACAGCCTCCCTTCTACCTGCACCTATTGACTCATCCCTGAGAGTTACAGCATTGGCTTCTAGTGCAATCTGGCTGGCTCGACACCAACGCTGGCCCTTCTAACAGTCAGGCCCAGTAATTAGCCACACGTTGCACAGAGCCTGGCAGCTGCTGACTAAGGCAGGGTGAAGCTGGGGGTGTGGGTGCCAGCAGGAGCCTTTACTATTGCTAGCGTGGAGTACTGGAAAGCAAGAGGTACCGAGAAACAGAGGCGAGGAACTAAGAAATAATCTGAAGACATGAGCAGTTTCTCATTTAAACTCTGTTCTGTCATCCTCAGACCCTTCCTCTGCGTGAGTTCCAAGAAGCACCACAACTTGGCCTCCCAGGAAAATGCTACTTTATTAGTATGTATTAGTATCGTAGAGGAATGCTACTTTATTAGTATTCCTGATAATTAAAGGAGTTAAAGACACCTAATCCAGTTTAGAAGGTGACGCAACAAACCAGGGAAAAGGCAAAAGCATGTACAGAGTTGCCTCGATCAACATTGGTGTTTTTAATTTTATTTTTTGAGACAGGGTGTCACTCTGCTGCCCAGGCTGGAGTGCAGTGGCGCAATCTCAGCTCACTTCAACCTCCATCTCCCATGTGCAAACGATTCGCCTGTCTTAGTCTCCTGAGTAGCTGGGATTACAGGCACATGCTACCACACCTAGCTAATTTTTGTATTTTTAGTAGAGACGAGGTTCCGCCATGTTGGCCAGGCTGGTCTTGAACTCCTGACCTCAAGTGATCCACCTGCCTCAGCCTCCCAAAGTGCTGGGATTATTGTTTTTGATTTTTAATTGTATTCATTTATTTATTTTTCGAGACAGGGTCTTGCTCTGTGGCCCAGGCTGGAGTGCAGCAGTGCAATCATGGCTCACTGCAATCCTCCCATCTTAGCCTCCCAAGTAACTGGAACTACCGGCAAGGATCGTGATGCCTGGCTAATTTTTAAAAATGTTTTGTAAAGGTGAGGTCCCCCTATGTTGCCCAGACTGGTCTTGAACTCTTGCCACAGGATTCCAAAGAGCTGGGATTACAGGTGTGAGCCGCTGCGCCCTGCCCAACTTTGATTTTTATTCTGTGCTGGCTGTCATATGTATGTGAGCATTTCCTACTTAATGTTGACAATATTATGGCTGCATAGAAAAACTCATTTTCCTCCAGAATGACCACAATTGGAAGCAATTAGTGGCATAACTTGGATGATGTTATGCGTCTACCACGTGCTTCCCTAATGACTGATCAGCATTTATTCTCGGGGGCTATGCTGATCTCCATCACTCTTGGGCCCTGGGAAGAAGATCTTTCTCTAAGGCACACAGCAAAGTTCTAGGGTGAAAATGCGAGCTAAAATTAGATGATCCTTAATTAATATTAAAGCAAATGTCTCATTGTGCAAAGCGTTTTGTTTGAGGCTAATCCGGATTCTTCATTTGCTGCGACTCTTTCACCTTGAGACTCTCTTTTTTCCATTTCTCTTCCTCACTGAGCCCTGGTGTGCAGGAAATAGCGTATCCTGTATTTGCCAATAATGGTTTTTGAGGTAAAATGTAAAAAAAAAAAAAAAAAAAATGAAGCATGGCTTCCCTGAGACTCTGGGAAATTGAGCGTATTGATTTGTCTTTATCATGTGGTAAAAAGGGTTTTTGATTTAGTTACCTTCTTAATCTGCAAATCCTGGCACAAAATAAAGGTGGCATGAAAAATGAGCTTTGAGAGAACAGATTTGGTTGTGGGAGACTAACTGGCCAGGGCCATTTTTCCTACATTTCTGAGCTGTGTGAAGATGAAGGTTGGATAGGAGCTGACACTCAATGACAAGGCCTAGGGCGCAGAGCAGAGCTCCTCAAGGAAGCAGAACAAGGGGCCGTTCATTCTGGAATGCGGTTCGTGGGAGCACGAGGAAGGACAACCATTCTGCCCCAAAGTTTTCTCCCATCATGGCCAATAGGGTCTGAAATGCTAACATGTGAGATTCAATCTTCCATGTAAGGCAACTCTTTCCTTGGGTTCTTACCAAAGAAGGAAAAAAAAAAAAACCCAATTATTGAATTATATTGTCACTAATGCTCTGGTGGAAATCTACTCAGCCTTACTAGCTGAAAATAACATGGAAAGTATTTACAAATTTGTCAGTGATTCTAGTGAATGAAGTTTTTCTGGAACACAGCCATGTCCATTGATTTATGTATTGTCTATGGCTGCTGTCGGCACTACGAGAGGACTGAGTCACTGTGATGAAGACCACACTTCCAGAGGCCTAAGATGTTTATTACCTGGCCCTGTAAGGGAAAAAGTTGCTGATCCTTTGTCCATAGTTATGCTATCTAGTACAGTAGCCCTAGCAACATGTGGGTATTCAAATGTAAATGTCTTAAAATTAAATGTAATTAAAAATACATTTCTTCGGCTGGGTGATGTGGTTCACACCAGTAATCCCACCACTTTGGAGACTGAGGTGGCCGTTCACCTGAGGTCAGGAGTTCGAGACCAGCCTGGCCAACATGGTGAAACCCTATCTGTACTAAAAATACAAAAAATTAGCCAGGCATAGTGGCAGGTGCCTGTAATCCCAGCTACTTGGGAGGCTGAGGTAGGAGAATGGCTTGAACCCGGGAGAGGGAGGTTGTAGTGAGCTGAGATCACTCAACTGCACTCCAGCCTGGGCAACAGAGCAAGACTGTCTCAATATATATATATTTCTTCATAGGTACTAGCTACATTTCAGGTGCTTATTAGCCACATGTGGACAGTGGCTACCATATTGGTCAGCACAGATACAGAACATTCCCATCATTACTGAAAGTACACTTTAAACCTAAATATGAATGAATACCTAATTTATTAATCAATAACATTTTAGTCTTGTATATAAATCTATTCACAATCCAAACATGTCACGTTCTTTGATCTCTATCACTTTTTAAAATCAAAGGTAAAAATCACTTCAGGGAACGAGTTAAACTCATTGCCTGCCTCTGAGCAGTAGGGTAACACCTCACTCTATGAACAATCCTCCACACAGAATTCTCTCGGGAAAAAATGGTTATTTCCTTCTCCTATGTGAGTCTTAAAAGACATAGGCATTCGGGCTATTTCCACATATTTCACTTGATGCCTGCATTCACGATTCCTTGCTGGCCTCCGAGTAGGAAGAGAGATTCTGTGAACCGCGGGCTGGATTGTCCCTGCTCAGAAGGAAGGTCACCCAGCCTTCGCAAGCCTGAGAACCCTTGGCTACAGCCTTAAGATGACAGTAGTGAACTCTTCCAAAAGGAGAGCCGAAGATCATCCCTGCTCATCGCTGCTGCTCAAGTGAGCTGCTTTCCTGAGGAAAGAGTTGAGGGGCTGGGGGAGTCATTGCCCCTCGTCTTGGCCAAGGTTTGCACTTCTGCACAATGAAGTGTTACCATTTTTTTTTTTTTTTTTTTTTTTTTTTTTTTTTTTTTCTGGAGATAGGATCTCATACTGTCACCCAGGCTGGAGTGCAGTAGCACAATCACAGCTCACTGAAGCCTCGACTTCCAGGGCTCAAGTGGTCCTCTCCCCTCAGCCTCCTGGGTAGCTGGGACTGCAGACGCACCTCATCACACCTGGCTAACTTTTTGGTATTTTTTGTAGAGACAGGACTTTACCATGTTGCCCAGGCTGGTCTCAACCTTCTGGACTCAAGTGATCCTCCCACCTCTACCCCCCAAAGTGTTGGGATACAGACATGAGTCACCTTGCCCAGCCAACCTGTGACATATGGAAAGCTGGTAAAAGAAGGATGGGACCTGGGAAATCTCTTTCTGATCTGATTTGATAATTATTTTTATTTTAGGGCAAAAGGCTGCACTGCCATAACACAGACTCAACAGTACAGAAGTTTAAAAGATGAAGAAGTTTCTTTTGTGTAACTATCCAAAATAAGCGTTCCAGGTGCAGCCCGTTCTGTTCCACAGTTACTTAAGAACACAGTTTCCTTTCAAGTTATTGCTCTGTTCTCTCCTGTCCCCTGTTCTCTGGAAGAATTCTCATCTGCTGGCTGAAGCTGTTTATAGAGGCAGTTCTAGTTTCCACTTGTGAGAAGAACAAAAAGCATGAACGATACATGCCCACTCCCTGAAGGCCTGAGTCCCTCACTGCAAGGTCACGATCCACTGGGCTAGATATATACCTAAATGCAAGGATCGCTGGGAAATGTCATCTAGACTGTGCTCAGGAAGAAGTGGAAACTGGAAACTGAATTTCGGTGGACTAATGGCACTGTCCATTATAACTCTTTCTCAGTTCTCTTTTTTTTTTTGAGAAAGGCTTGTTGCCCAGGCTGCAGTGCAATGGCATGGTCTCAGCTCACTGCAACCTCTGCCTCCTGGGTTTAAGCCATCCTCCTGCCTCAGCTTCCCGAGTAGCTGGGATTACAGGCACCTGCCACCATGCCTGTCTAATTTTTGTATTTTTAGTTGAGATGGAGTTTTACCATGTTGACCAGGCTGGTCTTGAACTCCTGACCTCAGCTGATCCACCCACCTCGGCCTCCCAAAGTGCCTTTTCTCAGTTCTTAGTATTTTTTTTTCTGTTCAAACACTATGATAACTTCATATTCATCAAGACAGTATGTTGTTTCTCATCTTCCCCCACTTCTACCTCCCTCTCTAGCTTTCAAAAAAAAAAATACCAAGAATGAAACAAAATTTATTTTTTCAACCTTTTTGTTAATGTTTCAAAAATCACAGATCCCCAACACGCACAGACTAGGTTGAAAATATATTACATTTCTGTGGGGAATGAGCCCTTTCCATCTAAATGCTAGACTCTCCCAAATGGACGCTATTTCGTGTTTTCCTGGAGCAGGAGTGGTGTGGGACAGCGACCTCTCATCATATCGTCAACAGCCAGAAACATAGATACAGCCGGAGTGGTCTCCGGAGCCAATCCGCGGTGCGCAGGCCTCAGCGTTCCCTATGGTTTTGTTGCCTTCATTCCACTAGAGCGGCTCCAAGTCATGACAACCGGTTGGGATAATTGACGTAAAAGTGCTCAACCCCCAGTGGCCAAGCTTCCCCCAAACAATTGCTGGATTGTTCGGGGACCTGTTGATGCAACAAACCTCGTGCTGAGAAGCTTGCCCCGTAATTAGCAAGCGACGCTGTCAAGCCCATCAAATGGTTTTGTGTGATGGAGTGAACGAGACAAAGCACTCTCCTCTCCTTCGCTGGCCGGGTAGACAGTCGGCCTCTGAGTGCAGCTGACACTTCTGTAAAGGGAACTGCGTGAATGTGGCTTCCGTTTCACACTCCGGTTTTCCAGGCTGATACCAAATCTATGAGCCTCGGCTCCGAGCCTGGCTCGCTGGTGCGGGGCTGCTGAGCTGCTGAGCAGCGCAGTCTTGATGAATCTCCGGGAAGGAAAGAATGCCTGTGGGTGTGAGCCCTGTCTTCCCTACCCTCAGTAATGCTGAATAACCTCTGGGAATCCTCAAAAGGAGCATGTTTTGCACTCACTCAACACTGAAAGGAAGCTCAACACGTGATAGTTTTAACCTTGACGTTGACTTTGCCTATTTGGGGAAATTCAAAATGATGTAAGGTGATGTCCAAGTTATTCAGAGCTAGAAGAACACTGTTCACTGTGTATATTGTATACTGTGATTAAAGCAAATGTAAATTTTATAGCATTTTAAAATTGCTTTTATGAAAACATACAGTTGTAAAGAAACATTGAGGAGTGCTGGGAAAAGCAGCAGATGAGAAAAAACATGGGTAGAAATTTAACTTTTAAAGGCCTCAGCTGCCTTGACCGTAAATTGGGAACATTCTTTACATAATCTTTAGAATGTTATTCAACCCCAAATATATATGAACAGATGGATCGTGTCCTTTACAAAACATTGTAATATATACAGTTATGTTGTCAAAAATCTCTTTCCTTCTCTCTGTACACACATAGTGGTATTTATATGTTTCTAAATATATGATAGATGATAAAGCTCTATAGACACATTGATGCATTAGATATTTTTCCTATATACTCATACCAGTTAGAAATACAGATGCATTGGCCGGGCGCGGTGGCTCACGCCTGTAATCCCAGCACTTTGGGAGGCCGAGGCGGGTGGATCACGAGGTCAAGAGATCGAGACCATCCTGGTCAACATGGTGAAACCCCGTCTCTACTAAAAATACAAAAAATCAGCTGGGCATGGTGGCGCATGCCTGTAGTCCCAGCTACTCAGGAGGCTGAGGCAGGAGAATTGCCTGAACCTAGGAGGCGGAGGTTGCGGTGAGCCAAGATCGCGCCATTGCACTCCAGCCTGGGTAACAAGAGCGTAACTCCATCTCAAAAAAAAAAAAAAAAAAAAAGAAATACAGATGCATTTAAAACCTGATTCATGTTTCTGAGTTGAATGAGAATGGAAATGGTTACTTAGCACCATGCATATAAATAGCCAAATAATAGTTGTTATTAATATCAACATACTTATAACTGTGATGATGACTATAACACAATTTAAAAAGTATCTAAAAGGCAGAAATTTGTATCTTGCATTTTATATGTGCTAAAATAACTGTGACAGGGGATCTTTTAAAATAGAAAAAGTCCCATTTATTTTAATTTTCACTGTAGATTTGAGTCTTAAAAAGACTTTAGCCAATTATGGCATGATAAAGTTGGGAAAAATATACAGTCATAATTACATTGTTTATGATATTCACAAACCATTCCATCTCTTGGAGAGCTTTAAATTATTACCAGTTGAAATGCAATGAAACCTCTGACATTAATAGCACATGGGCATCTAGAGAATGAATTAAATATGAATATGTACTTGGGAATTTTGTGTATATTTCTCTCAATTTCAGATTGATAGTACAAAATAGCAGCTGCTATGTAACTTCTGAGATAACATGGGGGAGAAAAATATATTCTTCAACTTAGAGGATGGCCCAATTTTCAGGTTAAAGGAACAAAGTTTTACTTTTAATTACTGTACTATTATGATACTATTTTATAATCTAGACTTATCAGAGATGAAATAGGTTGACATAGATAGGAAATATGTCCTTGTGTTACTTCTTTGATTTCTTTTTCTCATGGTGTTCTCAGCTTATATCACTGTACCTGGCACATTAAACATTAATAAATATTTGTTTAGTGAATGAACAAATGTATGAATTTGGGAATAGGTTCCTATGTCTTTGTGAATGTAATGGTGAATTTTTTGTGTCAACTTGACTGGGACATGAAGTACCCAGATATTTGATTAGACATTCTTCTGGGTGTGTCTGGGAGGGTGTCTCTGGATGAGATTCACATTTGAATGGGTGGGCTGAGCGAAGCAGGCTGCTCTCCTCAATGCGGGTGAGGCTCGGTCAGTCCTTTGGAGGCTGGAGTAGAACAGAAGGCGGGGAAGGGAGACGTGGCTTTTTCTGCTTGATGGCCTTGAGTGGGGATATCTGTATCCTTTTGCTTTTGGTCCCTGACTGCAACTTATACCATTGGGCTCTCCTGGCTCTCCTGCCTTTCAATCTAGATTCTTTTCTTTGGTCTTTCTCTATAAGTTCAATTTTTTTCAGCCACATTTGTTGTTGTTGTTGTTATCTTGTATAGATAAAGGAGAAAATGTCAGGTATATTCAGAGAAAAATAAAACATAAATATTCTATGGTAAAGAGCATTATAGAATGTGTGTATGTGTGTGTGTGTGTGTGTGTGTGTGTGTGTGTGTGTGTGTTGTATGTTGGGGGAAAACTTATGAAGAGATGGGTTTGAAAGCACTGAAAATATTGCCATTAAGGGAAAATGTTGATAAGTGTGGTAGTTTAAAAAAATGACTGCAAATTTTTTAACACTACTCCCATTGAGAGGTGGGGCCTATATCCTCTCTCCTTAAATCTGGGTGGGCTCATTATTTTCTTCTAGCCATTAGAATACTGAATGACTTCATGGCTCAGTTGGAAAAAGTGACAGTTTTCACCTTGTTCACTGGGATACTTGCAACAGGACTCCAAGCCGGTCATCTTGTGACAAAGCCCAGACCCCGTGGAGAAGGCACATGTAAGTGCTCTGACTGAGGTCCCAACTGACAGCCAATATCAGCCATGAGGCATACTAGTGAAGGTGCTTCCAGAAGATTTCCGTCTCCAACTGTTTTCTCATCCCTAGCTGTAGAGTTTTTGCATTTGAGGTTCCAGGTTTAGCTAAGCAAGCCATTTTCCCTGCACTCTGACCAAAACCCTGACCCACCAAATTTGTAAGCATAAAGAACTGGCTGTATGAAGTGGCTAATTTTGGGGGGTGATTTGTTCCCAAGCATAGTTAAGTGGAACAACGGGGTACCGAGAGAGGGATATGGGGAGGGACAGCGCAAGAGCCAGCATGAGGTGTTACTCTTCCTTTTCCTTTGCTACCAAGTATTCTGCTGTTGCTGTTTTTGCCCTGAATAAACCCTGGGGCAAGGTAAATAGATTGGGAGTAAGGGTTTGGAAGAAGTCTCAGCATCGATTTCATATTTCTATATCTATATGTAGATATAATAGCTATACTTATATCTATTATATAGATATATAAATCTATAACATTGGTGGGCGTGAGGTGATTCTCAAATTGTTTTTCTTCTTGGAGATGGGGTCTTGCTACGTTGCCCAGGCCGTCTTGAACTCCTGGCCTCGAGCTATCCTCCTGCCTCAGCCTCCCAAGTGGCTGTGATCACAGGTGTGAGCTACCTTGCCTGGCTGCAATTAACATCAGGCACAACAAAACTACCAGGTTAAATATATATATTTATATATAAGGATCTATATATAGATTTATCTAGATATATAAATATATAGATATATTCACATATAAAATATACATTTACATATAAATATAGATATATAAAATATCTATTTATAAATAGACACACACACACATACACACGTATATATATAATGTATATGTATATTTAGCCTGGTAATTTTGTTGCAGGTATTTAACCTGTAACTTATTGCAGTCAGGCATGGTGGCTCACACCTGTGATCACAGCCGCTCAGAAGGCTGAGACAGGAAGATCACTTGAGGCCAGGAGTTCAAGACCAGCCTGGGCAACACAACAAGACCCCATCTCTAAGAAGAAAAACAACTTGAGAACCGCCTCACATCCACCAATGTTACATTCCTTTATGCAGGTACAATTGAAAGAGGAGGAGATAGGGAGGAATTCTTGTGGCCAGCTGCTCCAGGCAGCCATTTTTGGGTGACCCAACGTAAATACAATGTCAACAAATCAGTGGCCACACAACAAAAGTACTTTTATAAGAGCTGAAGTTTCAGGGGTGGGAATCCGGTTTTTGTAAATGCAGAGATAGAGATCAGTTTCTTAGCTAAGAGTTTTCAAAAGGGCTGTTTTCTATACGGACTGCAGGGATGGGTATTCTCTTGAGTATCTGGCAGAGGAGGGGAATGGCATGGATGAATTGAAACCAGGGATACTGACGGCAGGCCAAGTGAGGTCCATGGAACTACAGGAGGCAGAGTGGCTTAGTTCCAAGTCAGAAAAGGGCCCAGAATCTGCCATCTTGAAGAGCAGTATGGTTCTCACAAGGCGTGGAGATGCTTTGCTATACAAATAAAGAATACAAAGGGGTTTGATGCTTACCATATTCACTGTGTCTCTGTCAGATTTTTTTCCCAAGACATAATTTATAGAGCAATCTTTTTTTTTTAAGGAAAAATAAAATGATCTCAACTAGGGGAGAAAGTCTTCCAACCCAGTAGACTTCTTAAATACTTCTTCTGAATAGACTGTTTTTCTAATTTCTTCCTTAAGTTTGTGTATGATATATTATTACACCAGCACGTGAAGCCAGCCAAATGAGCCCCAGGAAAGAAATATTGCTCCAAAGTAAATATAGGAACTTGCTTAATACCACAAGATCGGATATCTTGCACATAAGACACACAATTAAAATATCATTGTATATGAGATTGAGGGTTGCAGATTGTATGAGATAGTCCCACTATACTGAAGTGGAAATTTGATATACTAGTTGAGGTCCGAGAAGAATTCTGGGAAAATGGAACTTTGAACCTGTGTGGGGAGAGAGGGATGAAAACTAAGGGCCACGGAGGAATGAAGGCAGATCATCAATCTGGAATTTAGAGCAAATGTTTAGCAAACTATTCTAGCTTTATAAAAGTATATAACATTTGTGGACATAAGGTTCTCAAATTTTAGCTAGCACAAGTCACAAAAAAATTACCAGGTTAAATCCTATTTAAATTCTATTAAAGCATGCATATATGTAAAAGAATATTTGCATGGAAAAGAAATTCATAGGCAAACAGTGGTCAACTTAAGCAAAGCAAGGAAATGTCATTAAAGAATTAAGGATAGGATTTTTAAAACTCATCATAATGTGATTTTATTTTGCAAAGTTCATTATTTAAGAGATATGCCTATCAGTAAATAATATAAATACACACACACACACACATACACACACACACACACACACACACACACACACACACACACACACACTGAGATGCCTTAGTAAGTTTACCTTTTAGTAGCAATAGAAAAGTAAGCCAAGGGCAAGAAAATGAAAAAGATAAGCCCAGAGGCAAATAAAGCAAACTTTCAGTGTGTCTTATTATTGCGTAGCTTGAAATAAGTCATTGCCTGGGATTAAAAAAACATTTTTTAATGTAAAAACTTGTTACATTGTGATATTATTTTACTTCAATGTGATATTATTTTACTTTAATCCAAAGACAACTTGGGATATATATTTAGATGAAAAGTCACAAAGAAGCTTAGGTGTCTCAGTCCATGAAGATTATTAGGCACAAAAGGAGATTCAGAAATTTCCCTAGAAAACACAGTTCGATACTTTAAATTTCTTTTTTCTTTTTGCTGGGAAAAGTTTAATGTAAATCCTTCCTTTTAAGGGAAGTGATTGACTTTGTTCTTTGCTCAACGTAGATGGGGTCTTAGTCCCTGACATTGTGCGTTTTTACATATTTAAAGGAGTTTTAAGGGACACTAAGACTTTTCCTTCACCAAGGTCTTACAAACACTGATACTATTCCAGCAAAGTTGCACACTTTGGTCTTCAAGGATCAAAGACTGAAATAGAACTAATTTCCTACAATTCTACAGCCTGGGGAGTTTGCTAAGTAGGAGAAGGCTGCCCATTGCTATTTATTGAGCTAATTAAAAATAAAAACTTAGCTTTCAATAAAAGGTAAGCATGATACTAATTAGGTTTTCTTTTTTTTTTTTTTTTTTTTGGTCTTGAAATAAAATGTAACTTTATCCTCCTCTTTTCCTCTTTTGAAGGTTAACAATGCTCCCAGATTTTGTTAATTGGTTTATTAACTTTTCCTATCCTGGAATAATTCATGTTCAGTCTTTCTTACATTCATATTCTTGTGTAACTGTTGACTTTAGATTGAAATTTTTGTTTGTTTGTTTGACCAACAAAGTGAGTAGAATCTGAGTTGGAAGAGAGCTTAGGTTTCATGGGCTCATCTCTGCCTTCAAACAAGTACATTCTAAGTTGAAACATTAAGATGTACAGTCTGTAGCCTGGGAGGTGGATGAGTTCAGACGATGCACAGCCAGTGAGGTCATGACAGGGCAGGCCCTTACAGCTTAGCTTCACAATCTGGAAATCCAGCAGGCATCCACTTCAGTAATCAACATGTTCTGGGGAAGGAAGGCGGGAAGGCACAAACCCAGGACTCAGATTTCCATAATGCAGAATGACAGTTACTAAAATGACTTTGATCTGGAGAGTGTGTTTCTAGTGATCTGTGATCATAGGTTTCTGCCCTACAACCACTATGTTCTGAGGTCTTACAGGCCTTATATTCACCTTTTACGAGGGTTTTTTTCAAAGATGTTTGAGTTAGGAGATGCCACAACCAACCAGATGGCACAGAATATTTTTCCCTATACTCTTTCAACACGTTGTTGTTTGCATGACTTCACTGGTCTTGGTGAAGTATATGGCCTTGTATAATAAAACCACAGGCCTTTGGGTAACAAATCTTCTCTAATTTTGATGCTCTCAAGGTTCCTAAATAAAACACTTTTTCATTAGCATCTTCAGTCCTAACCAAGTACCTCTGTACTCAGAAGGAAGGCTTTCCTAAATATTTGTCAGGGAGAGAAAAAACCCTGGGACAGATTTTATCTGGCTCTCTGAGTACTTTCAAAGTCTTGGATAGAACTGGACAACTTTTAGACTTTCCTTTGTGCGTCAGAGGAAGTTTCAGCAAGCCAGGCCACTAGATAAAAGAGAAACCCCAGCCTAATTGGAGATGAAAGTCTTCAAACCAGGGCAAGCCAAATTCATTGGAGAATATAGTCTCAAAGGAAATGTTTACTTTCTTTTGAAAATTCATTATTATAAAGCCCATTGTGTCATTAGGCCAGTTGCATGATTATTGAGAAATAACTAAAGATAATAAACGAATGTCTCATCAAAAGCATGTTAATGCTGGGTGATCTTATTGAACTTGTGAGTTGTATAGAGGCCTGACTTCTCTGTGAAAAGACACAGCCCATATCCATCAGCATTTTTAATTAGGAAAACCCCCGGAAAACTATGGTATGGACAAAAGTTGAGGCTTTAAAAAAATTCTTGGAAACATGGCAAATATTTTACATCTGAACTTCAGAAGAAAGATCTATTTTCGTGTTTTGATTTTGGCTCGACAGACTGGTCCTTCGCTTTGATAAATGGCAAAGTTACCTCGTTAATGAGCACTAAACAGATCCGGCCACTGTCCCTGCTTGGGCTCCACGCTGGGCAGGAAGCGTTTTTTTTTTTTTTCCCCCAGGCCAGATCTTATTTTCATGACTGAATCTTGTGAGATCTTGAAGCACTAAATCAATAGCCCTTATTCAGTCAGTCCTGAAAGGAAGGCAGTTATAAAAAGGAACGCAGGCAAAGCAGGTGACAGCAGATGAAACTCGGTGATTAATTTCAAAAGGACCAGCAGGCTCAGAAGTCTGCGGATGCTTCCCTGATATACCCCAGATCTTCCCCTCACATCCAGTTTGGTGCCAAGCTGTGCCTGTCCTCAGTATAGGGTGTACAATTTAGTTGCTTTAAGCAGAAAAACGTGAAAATGGCCTATCTTACCTCTTACTTACCTAGTCAAAATGCATATAGAGCAAAAACCAATTGCCTACATTAAAAAGAAAAAAACATATCTGGTCCAGAAAGACATGAATAACACGCCCCACTGAGCAAATACCATCTCTGTGATGAGTCACGGTATACTTCAAGAATTGCCTCCTCTCCTGCCCCCACCCCATGTAAAACAAGGAAGTCAAACATAAGCACAGAATTTCCCAAATATAGAAAGGATCCTTTGATGATTCAATGTACAAAAGAAGGCATGTCCCTGAGTTATAATAAGAATAAAATAAGGGACTGAAAATAGAAAGACCATTTTGTCCAAGAATTCATCCTGGATTTGCAAGAATAACAATGGCTTTTCCCTGCCTCTCACCTCATGCCTTCTTCTTCTTCTTTTTTTTTTCCGAGATGGAGTCTCACTCTGTCACCCAGGCTGGAGTGCAGTAACAATCAATCTTGGCTCACTGGGCCTCCGCCTCCCGGGCTCAAGCAATTATCCCACCTCAGCCTCCTGAGTGGCTGGGACTACAGGCACACACCATCACACACAGCTAATTTTTTTGTATTTTTGGTAGAGACAGCATTTCCCTGTGTTGCCCAGGCTGGTCTGGAACTCCTGGCCTTAAGTGATCCGCCTCCCTCAGTCTCCCAAAGTGCTGGGATTACAGACATGAGCCACCTGGTCGCACTTTGTGTCTTCTATTTAATGCTGAATGTTATAGCACAGGCTAGGAACATGTATTGCATGGCCCTTGGTTCAAAATTTCAGGAAGCTGAGATCCTAAGATAGCAGAGAGGAAGGAGACTAGAAACATTTTCAAAAGTCAGATAACTATCATACTCAATCTATTCAAATGAGTAATCGAATTTCCCTATCAAAACAAGGCTAAAGGGTTATTTCTCCCTATACAGAAATAGTTTTTCAAAGGTAATAGAAAGTTTGCAGAGGTGTGTTTAAGTTAAGTGTGACTGCAATCAGAGCTATTTTTTTCTTTTCCTTTTTTTTGGAGACAAGGTCTCACTGTATTGACGAGGCTGGAGTTAGTGGCATGATAATAGTTCACTTCAACCTTTGCCTCCCTCCCAGACTCAAGCAATTCTCTTGCCTCAGCCTCCCAAGTAGCTGGGACATGTAGGATTACCATGCCCAGCTGATTTTTTTTTTTGTTTGTATTTTTTTGTAGCGATGGGGTTTTGCCATGTTGTCCAGTCTGATCTTGAACTCCTAGACTCAAGTGATTTGCCTGCCTCAGTCTCCCAAAGTATTGGGATTATGGGCCTCTGCCACTGTGCCCAGCCTGCAATCACATTTTCAATGTCTTTGTCTTTTAAAAGGCATTCTGTGATAAATCATACATCATGGAATACAGAGAATTATTTTCTAACGTGTAAAACTATCTCAAAATATGGGAGTGTTGGGGTTTTTATGTTCAAAGAAATATCTTCCATATTAAAGTTTTAAACAGGTGATTGTCTCTCTCGATGTGGTAATTAATTTCTATTAATTCTTTACTGTTAGTTCTGTTTAATGTTGGTTTCAGTTTTGATTGTGTTTAAGGCACATCTGCACTGTGGAGGTGAGACAGTGAGCTCAGTGCCTGGAAGGAACTTAGAAAGCATAAGAGGTGTAACCTTCAGCTTCTCATGCTCCCTTCACGTACGGCTGATATAGTTTGGCCCTGTGTCCCCACCCAAATATCATCTAGAATTATAATACCCATAATCCCCATGTGTGGAGGGTGGGGACTGGTAGCAGGTGATCGGCTCATGGGGTGGTTTCCTCCATGCTGTTCTGGTGAAGAGTGAATTCTCACAAGATCTGATGGTTTTATAAGTGTCTGGAATCTCTTCTGCTTACACTTCTCTCTCCTGCCATGTGAAGGTCCTTGCTTTCCACCATGATTGTAAGTTTCCTGAGGCCTCCCAAGCCATTTGGAACTGTGAGTCAATTAACCTCTTTCCTTTATAAATTACGTAGTCTCAGGCATTTCTTTATAGCAGTGTGAGAATGGACTAATACAATGGCTTTCTACGTATGCCTGTGATTGAAGCTCAAGATTGGTATTTCAGGAGCACATTTTAATCTATACACTCTGAATTCTTCTTATTTCTAAAAAAAATTTTGAGAGAGAGGGTTTCATTCTATCACCCAATGGGACAATCATAGTGGAGCAATCATAGCTCATTGCAGCCTCAACCTTTTGGGCCCAACTCTTCCTCCAGCCTTAGCCTCTAGTGTAGCTAAGACTACAGGCCTGCGCCACCACGCCCAGCTGAGTTTAAAACTTTTTGTAGAGATGAGGTCTCGATATGTTGTCCAGGCTGGTCCGGAACACCTGGGCTCAAGCAGTCCTCCTGCTTCAGCCTCCTAAAGTGCCAGGATTATAGGTGTGAGCCACCATGCACTGGCCAAATTCTGTATTTTTGAAGAAAAGAGACACACGATTCAGTCATTAGAACAAACGTATACAAATGAATTAATTTTGCCTAGACTGATAACCATAGTTCTATGTACTTTTATGGGATTTAAAAATCAGAATAATTAGTCCTAGAACCAACAAAACTCAAATCACTGGAAACCAGAAGACAGTCATGCATATTTCTCAAGCATACAATTAAAATTTGCAGCTTGGTGAAGGAGCCATTGGAAACACATCCTTTTAAAACCAGTGGCATGCCTGTCATTCCCAGAATGCAGCAGGACAAGGTGGCTGGGCCCTCTCTGCTTTGGGGAATCTGAATGTGATGCCAGCACCAGGGATTCAGGTCATCAGGTCACATACCCTTAGTCTCTGAGGAGTCTGAGCCTCTGAAGCTACAGGTCTGGGGCCAAAATCACAGAGTTCTGACACTGTGGAGAGTGCCCCCAAATCAGCTAGAGTTGACATGTGGATGCCATTTTTCTGTGTCCCCTGCAGATTCATGACTTCAATTGAGAGATGAATTTCAAGCCAACTTTCAAGGAATCCTGGGTGGAATGAAATCTGTTCAATGGAATCTAGAGAAAGAAAAGAAGAAGGAGGAGGAGGAAGAGAAACAGAAGAAGAAAAAGAAGAAGGGGAAAAAAATCGAGATCCCTGTGGTAGGTGTCAGTCATTGGTTTCTAGTTACTCAACCTTTTTACAAGTCTTAAGGATCCTATAAACTTTGAAACTGTAGTAAAATATTTATAGAGCAAGTCAAAGAAAAGTATAAAACAGTGGGTCCAGGTGAAATTTTGACGTGGCTAAAATTCCTTTTCACCTCTTTAGCTTTTTGATTCGTAAGGATGTAGGTACCTGGCCTGGTGAAATAGCAATTCATTTCACCCTGTAGACCCGACAGAGTTCAATTTCCACAGTTGCAATGCCATTTCATTTCTTTTCCTCCTTGTGTTTACTTTAGAAGTTCAAGAGACGATTTTGATGAGAAATGACAGTCTGGTGCCTCATGAGAAACTCAGGCGGGTGCCACAGCTGAAAACTCTTAGGTCATTACCCCTTCTGAATTTTCCTGGGAAAGGGCCTTGGAACCACTTTCCACTGTGATTGAGAAATGCAAGAGTAGCAATTGGTGTTTCAGACTTTTAGGGGAGATATTAAATGGAGGCCTGACTAGTAAAAGCTGCCACCAAAGCCCCAAGACACTCTTTATTCAGGCAGTCGTAGAGCCAGGGTGGAACTCCATCTGGAGGAACCCCACTTTGCCTGTGTGCCCTCACTTCCCCAGCCCATCCTTGGGATTCTTTCCTTCCTGACCAAGATGCAGGGGCTGTAATAGCAGGTGCTGATCAGCAGCTGTTGCGGTATCACTAAGCAGTAAGGACTGGCCTTCAGCATGAGCCGGGGTTCATAGACATACACAGGGCAGGGAAATGCGATCACGCATAAATGTGTGCAATGTTATTTCAGGAAAAACATGAATGTTTTGAAAGTCATAGGGATTTCCTAAATAATGATGGTGTATGGAAGCCAAGAGGTTTTTGCTCAAAGAAAGCCCAAGATCATAACTGAAAGTGTGGTATGAAGCAAAAAAAAAAAAAAAAAAAAAAAAAAGGGTAAAAAACCAAGGGCAAAATTAATGTCTTATTTGGTCCTGCTATGTTAACTCTGGGTGAAATGAAGTTCATGTTCCTTTATTCTGAAGTATGATTATAAAGCAATGGGGTAAATGATTCAACAAATATATCTGAACGAAGGTAACTAGGTAAATGCCGTGGACTTCAAGTTGGCCGTGGTGAAAACGCTGATTATTATGACACGTTTGCTTGAGCCTTTTTTGAGACCTTCCCAATCCTTCTTCTCCTTCTGTGCACCGCTCTTCTGAGATGCTTGAGGCTTCATACATATTACTATTGTAAATATTGCCATTTAACATTAAAATTAGTTGTTTTCTGGGTTTGTGCCCCATCCAGAATTGGCACAGAGTGAAAACGTATTACATTAAAAAAACCTCAAAGTGTGTTGAGTGAGTGGCCTTCAGAGATAATTTATGACTCACGAGAAAACTTGCCTGATGTTTTAGGGCCGTATTTTGTATACCCAAGTAGTGTCACCCAGTTTCATCACTACCTTCACCAGCTCTGTTTTAAAATAATTTTTTGGTTTATTTTAAGAATCAAATACACCTTCTTCTTGGTATGAAGATTTATAACCATTGAGACTATTCAAAAGGAATGTGCTGTTGGCTCTGAAGGCATTCCAAGGGAGGAATTTCCAAAATATTTTGAGCTATGATTGCATCATTGTGTAGTGATGCCCAGTGGAAAAATATTTTTTAAAGCAGTAGAACTGTTCTTTAAACTTACTCGTGGTTATGAAAGGCTGAGTAACCAATGCATGATTGTGACTTCCTTTGTTTTGGGAAAAGTTAGCAGAATAAACGCTTCAGTTTGTCCAAGGACAATAATTTATGTAATGATCATCATCCTCATTATTATTCTAAATGTAGCCTGAGATGTAATGTGTTCTGTTTAACATAAATAGAGTCTGTTTTTAGTAGGACATTGTCCTTGCTCCATCTTTGAATATGGATTTAGATTTTAGTGACTGTCTCCAAAACTTTCCTGGGAAGGTGTGTGTGTGTGTGCAGGCACATGTGTGTTCATATCTGTTTGTATGTATAAATGCATGTATATTTTGCCTATCTGTCTGATTACATTTGTTTTAGGACACCGCAAACCCTGAGCTAATTCAGAAAGTAGCCTGACCCTCTCTTTACTCCATACTGGATGAAAGGCTGGGAAAGGAAATTGAATCAGGTTTGGCCGGGCGCGGTCGCTCATGCCTATAATCCCAGCACTTTGGGAGGCTGAGGCAGGCAGATCATCTGAGGTCAGAAGTTCAAGTCCAACCTGGCCAACATGGCAAAACTCCATCTCCACTAAAAATATGAAAACAATTAGCTGGTTGTGGAGGCACAGGCCTCTAGTCCCAGCTACTCTGAAGGCTGAGGCAGGAGAATCGCTTGAACCTGGGAGGCGGAGATTGCAGTGAGCCGAGATCATGCCGTTGTACTCCAGCCTGGGCAACAAGAGTGAAATTCCATCTCAAAAAATAATAAAATTTTTTAAAAAAGAAATTGAATCAGGTTTGACCTAGTGCTCTCTGGGTGACAGTCCCAGGCATGGTGTTATGGAGACCAATAGATTGAAATGAATCATTGGTGATTGGGACTGGTGTTTAGAACTAAGGAGGCTGTGTTATAGCTGAAGGGTGGTTGGAAGAGTCCCCTTTTAGGAAGGAGAAGCTCCCAGTCATCTTGGGGTGGGAACAGGCGGGGCTGCCACTGAGCTCTGGGGCTGAGAGGCTCCAGCTGGATTCGGAGGTGGGAAAGACACGTGGAGCCTGGTGGAGAGGAGACTGAGTTGGCAAAGCCAGGCGAAAGGTAGCTGGGAACTAGGCAAAAGGCCCACGGCCGGCTTTCAGAGCTGCGACCCCCTAGAGGAACCCCTTTTAATAAGCATGGAAACGTTTCTTGGAGCTGTAGTCGTGTCAACCCCATACTTTCAGTACAATTTTATTAAATAATTGGCCTGCTTCTCTCTGCACATTGGGGAAGTAAAGGCAGAGCTGTCTGCACTTGGAGTGTCTTGCATGGATGGCAGAGCACCTGAGGATGCCAATGGTGAGTCTGTTCACGGGAATTTCCTTGCAGGGCTTTGCAGCACCAGCATTGGAGTCAGAGTGGCGGGAGGGATGAGCAGCTACTGGAATGGGTGGGTGGCACATCCGGCGTCTCTCCAGAATTCTCCAACATGTCCGTGAAGGAGAAGCAGGGAGAAGAGTCACTTTCTTGAGTTATGGAATTGATCCTCAAAGTCGTGGTTATTTGGATAATTAAGAAAACACAGGCTGGGTGTAGTAGCTCAAAGCTGTAATCCCAGCACTTTGGGAGGCTGATCCAGGAGGATTGCTTGAGCCCAGGAGTTTGAGACCAGCCTGGGCCATATGGCAAGACTCAGTTTTTACATAAAAATTTGTTTTTAAAATTAGCCAGGAATGGTGGCTCACATGTAGTCACAGCTATACATGAGGCTGAGGAAGGAGGATCGCTTGAGCCCAGGAGTTCAAAGCTGCAGGGTAGTGGGCTGTGATTGTATCACCGCACTCCAGCCTGGGCAATAGTCGGAGACCCTGCCTTAAAAAAACAGAACAACTCCCCTCCCCATCCTGAAGCCCCATGATCTTTTTGGTAATTATAGGTAAGTGAGGTCTGGGGACTTATTGATGCTAACTGAGATAAGTGTAAAGCATTACTATGTCTATAAGACACCTTCTATTTTTTAAAAAGCAAACTTAAAAGTTGAAACAATTCCATATTTTACATGTTTTTAGGGTTCTTATTACGTACGTAGGTGAAATAGTCACAATTTAACGAAAATGTTTAGTTTTCAGCAAGTGGTTTGATATTCTCTGCTATAATCCCCCTTACTCTGACTTTGATATTCCTCCCTCTGCAACACCTAATCCATCAGTGAGTTAAAGATTTCTCAAGTCCGCCAAGTATGGTGGCTTACACCAGTAATCCCAGCACTTCAAGAGGCCAAGGTGAAAGGATTGCTTGAGAACAGGAGTTTGATACCAAACCAAGCAACAGAGTGAGACCCCCATCTCTACAAAAAACACCAAAATTAGCCAGGCGTGATAATGCATGGCTGTGGTTCCGGCTACTTGGGAAGCTGAGATAGGATGAGCTAGGAGGATGACTTGAGCCAGGAGGTCAGGGCTGTAGTGAGCTATGATTGCACCGCTGCATTCCAGCTTGAGTGGCATTGCAAGACCCTGTCTCCAAAAATTAAATAAATAAAAATAAAAATAAAAACAATGCAAATACATTTTTAATTTATAAGACGCTCTTTGAGAAAACGATGTTCTAAGAAGGGATTATGCAGCTGGAGCTGGAATTCTGCCTGGTTCACGTCATCTGGGACATTCATGAAGTGTTAGATGAAACACTTTGCTGAGCCTAGAGTCCCGCGGTGTGGGATGAGGTGGGTGCAGGGACTTGTTAATGCTCGTGTCCCATCCAGGGCCCTCTTACGCTCTTCTGTTCCAATTCCCAGGAACATCAGCTCCATAAAAACATTCCTCTCCCTTGAGCTGCCCATTAACCTTCTGAGTTGGCTAATGATTAATGTCATTAGCTTCGGAATGCGATGGCAACTCCCCAAGAGGGTATGGCGCCCACAGTGGAGTGGGTTGTAAGAACTGTGCAAGCCAAGAGAGCTGTCCTCGGTCTGGGTGTGGAGATAATTTACCCCTCCAACACTGACTTTTATTGCAGTCATAATTATGCATCTGTTCGGTTAGCACCTGCCCTACTAGTGGGGAGAGGGAACCCAAATAATTATGTCAAGCTTACCCCGCCTAAACAAGGCAGACATCACCAACCATGTGATGGCTTTGTGTTTGGAAAGCGAAGGTCTCCTTGGGCAAGGGAGCAGCCCAACCACATAGTCTCAGGAACTGTTCTGATTTCCTTTATCCTTGGCCTGGTTCTAGCAGGTTAAACTTTTATGAGACTGTCATTTCCATAGGTCAAAAATGACCAAATATCAGCAATTTCATAGTGTTCAACCCAATATAGTTTGTTCTTGATTCTTGAACAGTGATAAAAGACACAGGTAGAAAGTAACAAGCAAACAGAATAACTTGTCAAGTAAGAAAACTCTAATCAAGTTAAGGGTAGTGTATTTTAAAAGTGAACTTGCCCTAGAGAAGACTACGGTTATTATACACGCTCGTATTAATATTATATGCATGCAGCTTTTGAAGTATTTCAGCTCCTTGGGTGAGACATTTAAGGTAATGAGTTCCTGAAGTTTCATGTCACTACAGTGCCTGAAGATCATTTTCATGGAATTTTTATTAAGTTCTAAGGGATGAGAAGGTTGTACTTACAAAATTAGTGATTGTTGCCTTCGAGATCAGGCAGGACATTGCCAGTAATGAAGGCAGACTGCAGTCAGGAAGTCTTGTTTGAATTAATAGTAAGTGAACTTCAAGACAGCAGAAGTCACTGCCTGTCCCAGATGTCGAATGATGAGTAAGTGAAATGGGAAAGGAAGGAGAGCTGGCACTGCTTGCCTACTGTGTGACAGCTTTTGACATCCTCTTTCCTTTCATCTTCATTCAGCTCCATGGGGACAGGCACTATTGTCACCATTTCACAGATGCTCCGAGCACTGTTAAATCAACTGTCAAAGTCGGTATCACCAGACGCTGGCAGAGTCAGCACTTACAGCCAGCTCAGCTGTATTCAAAGCCTCATGATTTGCTTATGCCTAGAAAGACTGGATGACTTGGTCCCAAAGGTGGTCCGTGTTTATGGTTTTGGGCCTGGCATCTTCAGAAGTGTCTTAGTTTGGTACTGTGCACATTGGTGCCATTGTCCTACTTCACAGGTCTCCTCAGCATGCCTTGAAGAAGGCATCCTCACGTATAAAGCATTGGGATTTGGGATCACATTAACGTTTGCCTCCAGTTACACCCAGCAGAGCTTGGAACACAGTAGTCGATAAAGCATTTATATATATAATATAATTTTTTAAAGAGATAGGGTCTTGCTCTGTCACCCAGGTTGGAGCGCAGTGGTACAATCATAGCTCACTACAGCCCCGACCTCCAGGGCTCAGGTGATCCTTCTGCCTCAGCCTCCCAAGTAGTTGAGCCTATAAATGCTAAAAATCAGCTGCCAGGGTGTTCAGCTAATTTTTCTGCTTTTTGTAGAGATGGGGTCTTGCTGTGTTGCTCAGGCTAGTCTTGAGCTAAGCTTAACTAATCCTCCTGCCTCGGCTTTCCCAAATGCTGGAATTACAGGCGTCAGGCAACATTCCCAGCCTTGCATATGGTTTTGGTGGCATCTCAGATGACCCTGTTAGCTGGATTTTCTTGTCAGACATCCAGGATAAAAAGGATTTCCAAATCACCTTTGCTCAGGATGAAATGGGGGTTTGATCTTTTTGGGTGGGGTGAGAGCTGAAGGTTGATGAGTCATTATATCAATTAACAATTATGCCTGGCACTTGAAAGGTGGAGGTGGAGGAGAGGGAATAGTTTGGATCCTGGCTTGGACTGCTGGGCTAATTCTCAGAGTGCTTCTATTTTAATCAGCTTCCATGGTGAGAGTCATGGAAAAATATTACTTTCACATGTACACACAAGTATTGAACTTAAGAGTAATGAGCACTAATGCAGTCATTTAATACATATTAATCTGTTTGCTTCCTCATTCTGCATCTGTCACTGCCTGTAAACCCCAGCAACCTGGAAGCTGCTAATTCTACTCTGTTGCTAGACAGGTGACAGAGAGAAATACCAAAAAGAAAGCATGGAAGCCTCGCTTGTTTATGGACAGTGGGTGCGTGGATCTGTTACTGTTGATGTGATGTGTCTCGTCATTCTGCTTGAGCTTTGGTCAGCTGTGTGGACAGAGTTTCCTAGGTAGGGAGAACAAACAGATAAGGAAGCATTCGCTGTACATTTTTGGCCCTTTGCTGCCCGTATGACTAGCTGTGACAGGCTGCAGGAGATTGGAATTCAACTCAGCAACCAAGGACCAGGCTCGGCATAATGGAAGCTCAATAAATATCTGAATGCTGTGTATTTTCTTGGTTCCTATTCCTATATTATCCAGAGGAATATAAAGCACTTACGCCTTTTTTTGGAAGAAGACGGTGATAAATGAAACAATTAGACATAAGGCATTTAGAAAGCAGGACATGCGAGATGAAAGGCAAGTGAACTGAAAAGAATCGTGGGTCATGGTAATGCTACAGACCCCAAAATAATATTATGTGTCTGGTTGGCTGCATTTCTGGGGGGGGGGAAACATGTTTCCTGGAGCTGGGCTGCAGAAGAGAATAGGGCCTGACACCTGGGCTAGGCGACCTAGGGTTAGTCATTTAATGGCGCTGAATATTTCTGTCTTCCTCTTTACAAGATGGTTAACAATCCCTACCTTAAAGGATTGTTGTAGGGATTAGGGATAAGGTTGGTAAGGGTGTGCACGACACCAGCTGCAGAGAAGGAGTCAATAAATGGTAGCACTGGCCAGGCGCGGTGGCTCACACCTGTAATCCCTGCACTTTGGGAGGCAGAAAAGGGAGGATCACTTGAGGTCAGGAGTTTGAGACCAGCCTGGCCAATATGGTGATCCCTTGTCTCTAGTGCAAATACAAAAATTAGCTGGGCGTGGTGGCATGTGCCTGTAATTCCAGCTACTTGGGAGGCTGAGGCAGGAGAATCACTTGAACCCGGAAGGTGGAGGTTGCAGTGAGCTGAGATCACGCCACCACACTCCAGCCTGGGCAACAGAGAGAGATCCATCTTAAAAAAATAAAATAAAATAATAAATGGTAGCTCTTATGGCCGTAATCAGATGAGGAAGGACTAGAAATGGGTCTTCTTAGGGAGTGGTCAGAATTTCAGTAAGGAGTGAGAAAGAGTAAAGGTATCTTCCATGTTGATGTGTCAAACTCTAGGTCATTCATTTTCACAGCCGTGTAGTTTTCCATTGTATGAATATCCTTCCATTTATTTATGTGTTCTCTGGAGGATGGCTATTTGGTTGTTTGCATCTTCCTGCCATTAAGAACAACATGATATACTGGTTTCTGGAGGCTACCGTAAAAAATGCCTGCAGATAGGATGGACTGAAACAACAGAAGTGTATTCTTACACAGAGGCTAGTCTGAAGTCAAGGTTTCTGCAGGGGGTATGCTCTCTCTGAAGGCTGCAGTGGAGAAGCGATTGCATATCCTTCTCTTAGCTTCCGATACTGCTGGCAATCTTTGGTGGTACTCGGCTCTAGACACAACCTCTTTTGTCTCTGCCTCCATCGTCACAGGGGTTTTCCTACTTGTACGTGTATCTTTACTCCTTATCTTGCAAGGATACCAGCCATATGGGATCAAGAGCCCACCCTATTAATTCCTCTTAACTGAAATAATTATATCTGCAGTGATCTGTATCCAAATAAAGCCACCTTCCAAGGCTCTGGTGAGGATATTAATTTTGGGGGGAACATTTTTCAACGCAGTATATATGGCTGTGAACATTCTTGAATTTGAGGAAGGTGCCTGTGAGCCACTACCACCCCATGTGACCGCTCCGTGACACTGAGTCATAGGCTATGTGCATCTTTGTAGGATTTCAACCAATGGCTCTTCCAGTAAATTGTGACAAATTATACTCCCACGAACAGTGTGTATGATGAGTTTCTGTTGCTCCATGGTTAATTGGTATTGTCAAATTTTCTTTTTTAAATTGCTAATCCGGTTTGTGTAAAGTGGTACCTCTGTATGGCGTAATTTGTGTTTCCCTAATTACTACTCACTTGTTGTTTTCCTTTCTAAAATGTATATTTATATCTTTTACCTATTTGCTTGTTGACTTGTTTTTGTTTTTTTTTTTTTTCCTTTTTTTAGCTTTTTGGAGAAATTCTTTATCAGTTCCAAAGTTGCAAATGTTATCTTCCAGTGTGTGGCTTATTTTTTCACTCTCTTTATGGGGACTTTTTGATAAAAAGAAGTCCTTAATGTACTGAAATTTATCAGTACTTACCTCTAAAGCTGAAAAACTTTTGTGTCTTAAGAAATTCACCCCTATTTTGAAGCCATAAAGATCTTTCTCCCTAATTTCTCCTAAATAACTTTGAAGTTTTGTCTTTCCCATTTAGTCACCAGGCAGTGATTGTTTTTTCATGGTGTGAAGTTGGGGTCCAGTTTTGTCTTTGTGCCGTAGGGATAACAAAGTCTCCCAGCATCGTCTGTCCTTCTCACCACCCGCCTCTGCACTGCCACCCATGGTTTTAACAAATGTCCATTTGTGTACCTCTGTTTGGGCTCTGGAGCCATGTGTCTTCTGGTTGGTTGTTTCGGTTGCCTTCAAATATTTGCAATTATGAATAACGATATGACCCACAAGTCTATGTGTCCATATTTGGCCCGTCTATGTTTGCTATTGACTTCCTGCAAAGCAATTTCTGCATGCAATTTTGCCATATCAAAGAATAAACACATTTTGTTTCTGCTATTTTCCCTCCATGTCTGTATATCTTCCTCACCCTGCTGCCTTCCATGTGAAAGTTCTTGCCTCACCCAGGCCCTGACTCCTCACACCAGGCCGGCCCTCCCCGTGCACACACAGCCCCTCACCTCTTGCTGGCCCCGACAGTCCATTCTGGGCCACCATGGTGCCTCACAGCCCCTCCGCCACCCCCATGTACCTTGTTCTGTACCACCTATGGCCTGAACACAAAATTGTTCAGAAAGAGAAATAAAAAGAAGAAAAATAGGAAGAGCACAAGCACGTTTTAAAGGCTTTTAAAAATTGTGCATTGAGATATCACTCTCATGAAGGCATCAGCAATGCACACTTTCACCCATGTGCCTGACAGAGCACACGGATCTGCAGGAAGTTCCCCAAAGGCCAAGGGTCCACATGGTTCACCATTGTGTCTTTAGCACAGTCCTTGGTACATAGTAGATGCACAATAAAGATTTGTTGAGTGAATGCCTGTGCTTCTCATGTTTTCATCAGCTACTTTTTAATCATTAAAAAAAAATCCACTTGGCAGGGTGCGGTGGCTCATGCCTGTAATCCCAGCACTTTGGGAGGCTGAGGAGGGTGGATCACCTGAGGTCAGGAGTTTGAGACCAGCCTGATCAACACGGAGAAACCCCGTTTCTACTAAAAATACAAAATTAGCCAGGTGTGGTGGTGCATGCCTGTAATCCCAGCTACTCGGGAGGCTGAAGTAGGAGAATAGCTTGAATCCAGGAGGCGGAGGTTGCAGTGAGCCAAGATCGAGCCATTGCACTCCAGCCTGGGCAACAAAAGTGAAACTCCGTCTCAAAAAAAAACCCACTTTGTCCCTTTCTAATGGTGCTATGTCAGGTCCAGGTGCCATTCCACTGTGGGGTAGAGCAGAGCCCAGTGTCTGTGCAGTCTTGAGGCACTTCTTCTGCCTCTTTTCAGTAGTGCTGCTACTGTCCAGCACACAGATCCGTGGATTGCCTTAAAGCACAGTTCATCAAAAGCCACCATCCTGGACTTCCCAACACACATCTAGGTAATCATAAGATATAGAGAGCATAAATTAGCTCAAAGACATCACTTATTAAAGCTGAGATATAACATAAGAAGAAATAAACCCATTAAATGATCCACTTGAATAGTAAAGTACGTGCTACAGGAAGCTAACAGAGATTTTGTGAGCTGTAATGTTTTTAGGAGGAATAAAAAAGATTTTGTTTTTAAAGAACCATTCGTTTCTGACAACAGAAATATTTTGTTTTCCAACATGACCAAAGAGTGCCAAACAACTCACCAGCAAAGTCACCTTTTCTCCACCTTCAAGTGAACAAAGGCAGTGATAAGAAAAACATTTTTTCACTAGTAGAAAAGTTATATTATGATTTCTAAGAATCGTTGGGCAGTCATTGCTTTGAAGACCTGTACGTTGCTCATCAAAGACTCAGCTTTTTCTCAATAGTTGTCATGAGGAGGATTATGGTCCATTCCTAGAAGTATAAAAGTTAATGAGATAATACTTGGCATCAAGACGATCTCTAAGCTTCTCAAAATGTCTTTAAAACAGACGATTAACTCTCTTCACACTACCTATGGATGGAGTCGACTTTATTGAAAGTTTGGAAGGGAAGGGAGAGGAGGGAGTCGCAGGCAAGGTGGTTCTTAAATGCTCTTAGAGGCCCTTTGACCCTCTCTCCCCACCCCGTGCCCTCCCTAGGCTGCCTGTCTGCCGGGCGCCCCCTTCCCTGCTTCCGTGGCTGCCTCTCACCCTGCCTCCTGGATTGCTCTGGGAAGCTCTCATTCTTTTCCTTCTGTGATGCTGAGCAATTCCGAGCTCTTCTACTAAAATTCTCAGGTTTGAGTCAGAGTCCAGGTAGGAAATAGAAACCACACCGGTGATTTTCACAGACAGGGTTTAATATACAGAATTGCTAACTAGAATGAGGTTGCTGACCAGTTGACTGAAATGGCAGAATGTATATTAAGGTATCCCAGAGGTAGCAATTGCAGAGGAGAGCAAACACCCCCAGGGCTGAAGGAACTAAGGGAAGAGTTTGGGGCTATGAAAACCTAAATGCTTGAGGGTGGGCCCCGTGAAGATGGGATTCTCACCCAGGATGAAAGTGCACTTCTTAGTCAGAGCTGGTGTCTCTGAGCTTGGGGAAGACGTCTGAGCGTCTGGGACCCAGGTTTCCACAGAGGGGACGCTATCTACCTGGTGCTGGTGTCTCTAAGGCTGAGGTGTCATGAAAGTGACCGTGCAAGTGCTAGAGAAGCAGTCAGCTGGATTCTGTGGCTGATTTGGAAAGGAATCGCCTCTGCTGCGGTGGGGTGGCGTTGCTACCACGTTGCTCAAAACAGTAGGAAACAGACAAGAAGAAATATGTTCCCTTCTCCTCTTCCAGCCCTGCAGTCTCCCTCTTGAGTCCCTTCTTGGTGGAGTCCAACAGAGCAGAGCCACACAGAAGTGTGGTTTGCAGGTCGGATCTCAGCATCACTAAGCAGAATACAGAAGGAAGACACGGAGCTGAGGGACAACAGCTTCATAACTGCTGCACACATCCAAAGCCACTAGCGTGTTCAGCAAAATCAAAGAACTTCCAATTGAACAGGGTCACTCTTTCGTTCCAGTGGCCTTTCTCTGTCATGGAAACCTGGCTGGCACATGACTGGAGGGACTAGCAGATGGGAAAAGGGGAGGAGAAATCAAACATTTAAGATATGCCTCCTTTGCCCATCAGTGCCAGATCCTTATGTCAGGGCACTCACTTCTAAGTGCTATTGGCATCTTCCTGGGACCTTAGGAAAAAATTTGCCACAGCAGTTTCCATCCTGGCTGGGAAGCACCTGAGGCTCAGCTCCTGTACCATCCACTTGGAACTGGATTGGTTGTCCTTGTCCCTGACTCTTCTATGATTTTCTCTCTGCATCCAGCTCATTTAGATGGCTTGCCCTCTGCAAACCTTCCCTCTATAAGGGCATTACTCTGCTAGACCCCCTCCATTCACCTTGCATAGCAATCACAGCCAAGGCTTAGGCCCATGTCCATCTGATTTCAGGCCTCTGGACAGAACCTCTGCCTCTCAGGAAAAAGGGAAGTGACACTTTTTAAATGTCAAATCTTGTCTCCTTCCCAATAATTTTAAATATGATTTCCACATAATAAGGCTTTGTGAGATTCGGAGAGGTTAAGTAGCTTGCCCCAAATCATAGAGCTGCGAAGTGGTAGAGCCTGGCTTTCAATACTTGATGGTTTGGCTCTGTCTCCTACCTTGAAGATGACAATTATGTGGAAAATATGTGGCAGTTTCTCCTTTCCTCCAACCTGTCCACCATGAATGAAATTAGTAAAGGATAATCCAGAAGTGATGGCTTAAGTCTGTAATCCCAGTATTTTGGGAGGCCAAGGCAGGAGGATCACTTGAAGCTGGGACTTTGAGGCCAGCCTGGGCAAGATAGCAAGATCCTACCTCTACCAAAAAAAAAAAAAAAAAAAAAAAAGAAAAAGGGGAAGAAAAATAAATTAGTAAAGGATACTAGCTTGTTGACTTCAGCCTCAGAAGCTTTCTTAGCAGAGTGCTCTAGAACACCATTACCGATTAAATGGAGCTGGCACACGAGATGAAACTTATTTAACATGTTTGCCATGAGTCAGTCTCTTTTTTATTTGGGGGGGGCAGCTGTGACCTCAGCTTACTGCAATCTCTGCCTTCTGAGTTCAAGCAATTCTTGTCCTTCAGCTTCTAGAGTAGCTGGGATTACAGGCACACGCCATCATACCCAGTTAATTTTTGTATTTTTAGTAGAGACAGGGTTTCACCATGTTGGCCAGGCTGGTCTCGAACTCCTGACCTCAAGTGATCAACTCGCCTCGGCCCCCCCAAAGCGCTGGGATTTTTGGCATAAGCCAACACACCCTGGCCCTATTTTCTATGTAATAGAAAGGCTCTGTAGAATTTGATGAGTCAGGAAGCAGAAGCAACTATGGCTCCTCAACCGTTTTCTCCTCTGCTTGTAAGGCACGTATTATTTTGGGTGGATCTGACTTTGTTCTGGTTTTCTGGATCAAAGCAGAAGTGCCTGCAGGGGAGGAGGGAAGCGTGGCAGGGTAACCGCAAAGGAAAACACGCCGGGGCTCCAGCTCTCAGGATGCTCCCGAGGGCTCCCACAGAAAGCTGTGCGGCCTTCTGGCTTCCAGGCCGCACAGATTTCCTTCAGTTGAACCTGATGCAGTTCCAGCCCGCCAAGCCTTTCCCTTGGCCACCCAGAGCTGGACCGGAAAGAGGTAAGGAGATTTTGGCAGGAACAGACGAGTGGCCCCTGCTGCTAAGACAGGCCTGCGCACGGTGGATTCAGGGAAAGGCATTACTAAGTTGCGGGGAACGCCCTGATTGTCTCTGGAATTGGGATCCTTTAGGGCAGGGTCTGCGTGCAGCACAGGGGTGCCATTGGAGCGCCACGTGCACCCACCTCCTCCCGGCTCCCCACATCCTCCCCACACGTGGAAGCACCCCTCTCCGCAACTGGAACTTGTAGAGCAAAACTAACATACAATCATGTCGGCTCGGCCAAGAGAAATAAGGCGGCGGGGCTGGCTGCTAACCAGAGGGAGGCGGCGGCCCCTCACCGAAGGTTTCCGCACAGAGGATCACGCCGCAGAAGCAGCAACAGACCCGCGTATTCATGAGATCGGTTCACCGGGAGGTTGCTGCCAGGCCTTAGCCCAACCACCGTTTCGTTTCTGGAAATGCTGCCAGAGTCCAAAATCAGCAAAGCAAGGCTGTCCCTGATACCTAGATGCGTAAATCAGGGCCGCCGAGGGGGTCTGCCTGTGGCCCCTGGGCTGGAGCGAGGCAGGCACCCCGGCCAGGGCACAGGCTCCAGATCTGATTGGCTTAATGTGGTCTGGGATAGACCATCCTGAGCTTCCGAGGCGCGGAAAGAGAGGAAAGGCCTGCCACGGGAGCTGTGTAGTTTTTCAAAGCCAATTTGGTGCAGAGGCGCAGCAGCACCGGGGACCGGTGTTGCTGTGTTCCCGGGGAGTCAGACATAGGGACACACATCTGAAGCAGTCTAAGGACTCTGTCACCTGCCCTGAGGATTAGACCTGAGTTACTTATGGTTCCTCATTTGCTTTACAAGCCCTTGGGCAAGCAGTTCAGGCTGGCAGGATGGAAATCGGCATGTGCGTTTTGGGAGGAGTGTTCACTAACTTCACTCGTTTTGTGATTCTCTTGGAAGGTAAATATTGCAAATAAATAACTCACATCTCTGTTTTCCAGTAATAGAGGAGGGATTTGGTTGCTTACTTATCAAGTGTGTCTGGTACCCACCTAGATGGGAATATGGACCGGAGGGAAGGTGACTCTCCCTGTGTATACACATTAAATAGATTTGTGTGCCTTTTCTCCTATTAGAAAAAAAGAAGCCAGGTGCGGCGGCTCATGCCTATAATCCCAGCACCCTGAGAGTCCGAGGCCAGGTAGACCACTTAAGGTCAGAAGTTCAAGACCAGCCTGGGCCAGAATGGCGAAACCCCGTCACTACTAAAAATACAAAAAAAAAAAAAAAAAAAAAAAAAATAAAGGGGGGGAGGGGGC
>NW_022436993.1:238059-329633 GCF_009761245.1 Sapajus apella | reverse complement strand
AAAAAAAAAAAAAAAAAAAAAAAAAAAAAAAAAAAAAAATTAGAGGGGCGTAGTGGCACACGCCTGTAATCATACCTACTTGGGAGGCTGAGGTAGGAGAATGATTTGAACCTGGGAGGCGGAGGTACCAGTGAGCCAAGATCATGCCACTGCACTCCAGCAGCAGTGACAGAGTGAGACTCCCACTCAAAAAAAAAAAAAAAAAAAAAAAGAAAAGAAAAGAAAGAAAAAAAGGCAAGAAATATGGAGGGTGGAGGTGGTTCACAGAAGTCTTCGAGAAATGTGACATGCAAGATCCATGCGCTAGTTCTCTTCCCGCACACCGGTGGGTGTGACATGTGCAGCCTGCACTGAGTCCCTTGATCTCAGAGGATATTGCCATCGTGTCACCTAGAAAAGCTCACTGAAATTCTGCTACAATGCCCTCTATTTTGAATGGAAGCAATTCGTTAGCTTAAGGGTCCCTGGGAAAGACCACTGTATTAGGAGGTCATCCAGACGTCTCCTAAAACCCCTCAATGTCTTGCTAGCTGTATAAATTGGACAAGGTTCCTAACTTTTTTGGCCTTTGGTTGGTTTATCAATGAAATGGAATCGTACACATACACATACGTATACATGAATATACATACATATACGTATGCTCACATATCACACACGTAGAAGCCAATTAAAACCATTATATGAAAACATTGTCTGAATGTGTTTTCTAATTGGAAATTAAAGATTAAGACATTATACACACTTGTGTAATGTAAGCACACTATTAACATTTTTTTAGAATGGTGATTGTAGCTGATGATTGATGCTAGAAATCCAGGTCTTATGGAGTGTAAGTGAAATATTAGCCTTGTGAATCCTACTTTTAAACTACTTTGAATCCTACTTTTTCCAGGGCAAAGTCATTTGCTGTCATGCTTGGGAGGAGTATAAACAAGTGTTTATGAGCATGGACTTTGGAGTCCGGTAAACAGAGGTCCAAATCCTGTTTCTCCACTAATAACTGTGTGACCTGGGGCAAGTCACTTAACCTATCTGAGCCTGTATTTTCATATTTATGAAATGGAGATAACGATGCTTGGCTCATGGCTGGTTGTGATCGCATACTGTCCACCGGGTAGTAGTGTGTCAGTGTGATTTCTTGAAACCATGAGGGTCAAACAGGCATTCTGAAGATGACGGAATAGAAGCATGCAAAGAACTCAGGTCCCTGATGACATTGTTGAGCCACGGGGTTAACCAACCTTGAAAAGCCACTGAACTTTCAGGCTTCTCGATATAGAACATAATATGACCCCTTATTGGTTCAAGTCAGTTGAATTGTCAGTTTTTTTCTGTTACTTTTAGCTAAATGTCTCCTAACTGATAGAATAGTTTCATCTTAAATGAAATTAAAAGGGTTTTACCAACCAAAGCCACCAATGGCATGGACTAGCAGTCCCCAAGCTTTTCAGCACCAGAGAACTGTTTTGTGGAACACACTTTTTCCACACACCTGGGACGGGGGTGGGGTTGGGGGGATGGTTTTGGGATGAAGCTGTTCCACCTCAGATCATCGGGCATTAGACTCTCATAAGGATCGTGCAGCTTAGTCCCTCGCATGCGTAGGTCACGACAGGGTTTGTGTTCCTGTGAGAATCTAATGCCAGCATTGACCTGGCAGGAGGCTGCGCTCAGGCGGTCATGGTAATGCTCCCTTAGCCATTGCTCACCTCCTGCTGTGTGCCCGGTTCCTAACAGGCCACAGACCACTACTGGTTTATGGCCTGGGGGTTGAGGACCTCTGGTGTAGACAGTTTTGCTAAATATGGAAAATTCAGATGAAATCCAGGGAGGATGCTTAGGCAACATTTAGGGTAACAATGAAGGGAGGCTCCAGGGATGCTGTTTTAAGGAGAGGGTTCCTAAGGGAGCTGTGGTCACTTTACTTCTAGAGAACCTTTATAAGGTTCGGAGCAAGAAGGCCATGTTTGAAGTTTTTAAAGGGTTTTTTTGCTTCTGAATTGTGTATGCATATGAGCATGGACCGCAGTGAGCCCAGATTCCAGTGGGGAACATTTCTCAAAGACTGTTTTAATAGTCCGGGTGAGAAATGGTCTGACTCTGAATGAACGTGGGAACACAGAAAAGGGAGACTTGAAGGTTTGGTGCATGAAGCAAAATGAAAATTGACGCATTGTGTCAATTTTTTAAATGAATACCAGGAAATTGTGTATCATAGAAACCAAAGAAGGGGAGAAGAGAGTGTGTAAAGAAGAAAACAGTGATCACCACCACCAATACTAATATCTTTTCTTCAAAGACATTTTATGATTTTTATTTTTTAAGAGACAGGGCCTTGCTCTGTCACTCAGGCTGGAGTACAATGGTGCAATCATGGCTCACTATAATCTTGAATTCCTGGGCTTAAGTGAGCCTCTTGTCTCAGCCTCCTGAGTAGCTGAGACTACAGGCGTGTGCCACCATGGCTGGCTAATTTTTAGATTTAGTGTAGAGATGAGGTCTCTCTATGTTGCCCAGCCTGATCTCCTACTCCCGGGCTCAGGTGATCTTCCTTCTTTGGCTTCCCAAAGTGGAATCACAGGCATGAGCCACACTCGGATCAATACTAAAATCAATAACCAAATATTGAGGGCTGGCCTTGTGCCAAGCACAGTCAGACTGTTTACACATATTATTCTATTTAATCCTCATGAGAAACTCATGGCATAGACACTCATATTATCTTCATTTTCTGACGAGGAAACCTAGATTTCCAAGACTTCATATCACACTGCTCCTAAGAGTAGATCCTGGATTCAAGGTCTTACTGCTCCTGAAGCCTATTGATTAACCCACAGGATACTCTCCTGACACGCCATGATGTGGAATGCCGAGTAGGAAAAGAAGCTGTTGCATTTGGCGATTAAGTTATTGGTGAAAAAAGTTTCAGGTAAATGAAGTGCTGGAGCATGGAAGTAGGAGAGAGGGGAGGTGGCTAGGGGACCAGCCTTTGAAGAACCCTAGAACATGAAGGTACAGTGTTTCAGCCTAGAGGTAGACAAGGTCATAAAATATATGTTTTTCCATTGGGTATCATGAGAATTACTATTATATTTATTAGTCATAATTATGGTGTTTTGAGGATTACAGGTAGACAAGTTTACCCAGGTGACACTTAGAAATCAAAACCTTTTCAACCCTCAAAAGAAATTTTTCTCTTACAAGGGGACTAAAAAGTTCATGGAAAATGGAATGAAAAGATAAATGTCAAAAATATAAAATTCATTTCTCTACATCAGTGCCTCAAGTTTCGGATACTTGTACAAGTGATGATATCAGCCATTTAGTCCATTCCTAAAGAACTGAGGATCTTGGGAATTTAACCATGTCAACACAATCATTTTTCCATTACGAACTGAAGATAAATGAGTGCTCTTAAAGGTTTTTTAAGATTGGAAAACAAAAATAAATCAGAAGGACTGAAATCAACACTGTAAAGCGGATGCCTAGTGATTTCCCATAAAAACTTTCATGAAATTGCTCTTGTTTGATAAGAAGAATGAGCAGGAGCATTGTCATGGTGGAGCTTTCCTGGGTATTTTTCTGCTAATGCTTTGATTAACTTTCTCAAAACATTCTCATAATAAGCAGGTGTTATTGTTCTTTGGCCCTCTAGGAAGTCAATAAACAAAATGCCTTGAGCATCCCAAAAACCTGTTGCCAGGGCCTTTGCTTCTGACTGGTCCATGTTTGCTTTGACTAGACCATTTCCTACCTCTTGGTAGCCATTGCTTTGATTGTGCTTTGTCTTCAGGATCGTACAAGTAAAGCCATATTTCATCTCTTGTTACAAGTTCCTTCTCCCAAAGAAATGCTTCAGAATCTTGAGGCCACTTGTTTAAAATTCCCCAAACTCATTGCTTTCTGTTTCCCTGCTCTTGATCTGGGCACAGTGGTTTTGGCACCCATCAAATGGAAAGTTTGCTCCACTAATTTTTCTGTCAGAATTGTGTGAGTGGAACCAACTGAGATGACTGGGATGTTAGTTACTGTTTCTGCTCTTAACTGTTGGTTCTTTTCAATTAGAGTATGAATAAAATTAATTTTGTCCTTGAAAATTGATGTAGATGGTCTGCCACTATAGGTTTCATCTTCTACATCATCTCATCCCTTTTTAAAATGAATTAGCCACTTGTAAACTGCTGCTTTCTGTGGGGCATTGTCCCCATTAATTTCTTGTGAAGCATTAATGATTTCACCATTCTTTCACCCAAGCATCACCATAAATTCGATGTTTGTTCTTGTTTCACTTCAGCAGAATTTGTGTTGCTGTGACAGGGGTTCTTTTCCAACTGATATCTTATCCTTCGGAATACCTCAAACTAGATCCTGCTCAGCCATACTATAACAAGTTAGTACAAATTTACGTTGGTGCAAAAACATTTGATATCCATGAATTTTTTTCATAATATGCATTGTCCATGAATGTTTTGAAGACCTCTAGTATTTCATATCAAATTCTAAGCAAAAGATTTAGCAATTCTGAGTCTGGTTAGACTGGGAAGTCATGTCAGCTGCTGGTCACAGTAGAACTTGGAATGACAGCCTCTCTTCCACCCCTCCAATAGTTTTTGGATGACCATCCTAATTAAATTGACAATATCTAATCAAAATTGAGAGTCTGTCACAAACTTACCCAATGATTATTTACATATGTGAGATTGCTGTTGGTGCAGTGGACTTTTTCTGGGGAATACTTTCAAGTTGAACCAGACTCAATGTTTATTAGAAAAGCATTCTGGCTGGGTTGCTGGCTCTATGAGCCAATCACAAATGCCAAAATTGCTGGCTAATTGCTTCAGTGTAAATGCCAGCTCTCCTCTGGGGCTTCTGAAAGGTTAACATTCTCTTGATACTCCCAACTCTGCTCTTAAGCCCTGGGAGGCTGCCCAGTTGGTAATGGGAAAAGGGTAGCAATCGCCACTTTCCCTCTTCCTTAGGATGGGATTAACGAGAGAGACTGGAGACTGAGCTATTACACATACTTATTTGCAGAGGGTTGATGGAATCCAAGGGTCTGATTTTCATGACTTTTTGGATTGCATGCTTCTAGGGGATAGAAACATCTACACTTCTTCTTACCTCTCCTTCTCCTCAATCTGGAAACACTCCACAGAGAAGTCGAGGGCAAGTAGAGGGCATGCTTTCCAATTAAACAGGAGGCTTCAACATGATGATGTAAATAATGAAATAATTGTACTTCCCTGAGGCATTGTTAAACTTGTCTTTTAAGGACTTTTAGTTTCTTATTTTTTTGCTAGCAGGCAAGCTTTTGGAGGCCAGAAACTTCTGGTTCTTTTATATCTATCATAATTGTGATTGCTGTTCATGAAATATTTTCAGTTCTTTCCTTTTCTGGGCACATGGTAGGATCCCACTCTGTGGATATGTGGGTTCTTGAGATTAGTCTGGCCTACCTATCACCTACCATGTTATGTTACAAAACATGTGTCATTTCTGTGCTAGAAGATTGAGTTTCCTGCTTGAGATCCTTCAGAGATTTCTTTTCTCTTTGGCATGGCAACCAGTAATGTGCACAGTGGTGGCAGCTTTAGCAACCTAAATACTTAAATATTTAGGAAGAATAGACTCCCCTCCTACCCTCAACTCCTTTGGGCTCTTGCTAACTCTCAATAGACATGTGATATGAGTGAAAATCAACTATGGTAGCTTTAAGCCACCAAAAATTTGGGGCTAGCCACGATGGCTCACACCTGTAATTTCAACACTTTGGGAGGCTGAGGTGGGTGCATCACGTGAGGTCAGGAGTTCAAGACCAGCCTGGCCAACATGGAGAGACCCCATTTCTACCAAAAATACAAAAATTAGCCGGACATGGTGGAATGCATCTGTAATCTCAGCTACTCGGGAGGCTGAGGCAGGAGAATTGCTTGAACCTGGGAAGCGGAGATTGCAGTAAGCCAAGATTGCACCACTGCACCCCCGCCTGGATGACTGATTGAGACTCTGTCTCAAAAAAAATAAAAAAAGGAATTATTTGTTACTACAGTACAATTCTAACTGACACAATGTAAGAGCTAACCTATATTTCAAGTACAAACTTCATCTGTATAATTTAGTGTATGCTTTGGGCCATTATGTATTATAAGCATCCTAAGGGCAGAGGTGGTATTCTATTCATTTTGCATTCCTGGCGTGTAGCAGAGATACAGGATGTTTCTTAACTGAAGTTATTGTATGAATGCTTGGATACCTGAAGAGATTGGAAAATATGAAGAGAATGAGTCCATGAAATTCAGTGTTCCTCCCAAATTTTAAGCTAATAGTTTCAGCTCCTTCTCTTAGCATTGCTTTCAAAAGAGCAGCTTTCAAAAGCAAAATTTCACTAAATGTATTTTCTTTCTCCCTGCAGTCTCAAGTGGAATCATAGCAAATTACAAAAAAAAAAAAAAACATTCTTTGGAGAGAGAGCAGGAATCTGCTTAATCCACAGGCCACACGATCATGGTTGAAAGTTAGGTATGTTCAAAAGAAGAGTGTTATTTCTCTTTTGGATAAGAGGAAGTCTTGTAGCACCTATTCTAGAGGTAGAGGTGTCTAGTCTTACAGCCAGTGGTCTCAAATATTTGCCACTTACAACCATCCAGTAACTTTGTAAGTATTATAATAATTGATTTTTCCATATTTCAATTGGATTAAGATTCTCAGGATCGCTGATTTGACTGATTAGAGGAATAAGATGATCAGTAAAACAATTTCAAATGGCTGTATTTCTAGCCAAAAGCTAAGAATCATTTAATTAACATATTGGCTGAATACACCGTTTCTATGGAATATTCTGAAATGTTGAAATAGCTGGAAGTTTCTTCCACTACTCCATTTGACTAATAGCTTAGAAATTGCTCATTCCCATACTTCATTCAGGTTCCCACTATGCCACCTAAAATAGCCATAACCTCACCCTGGACATACCTTCTTCTTTGTGATCTGAAATCATACTATTTTTACTTTTGTACTTGGCTGTTGTCCAGTTTTCTCCACTTGAATGTAAATTCCTTGAGGGACAGAGAGATACTTCTGTTCACTGCTTTCATCCTGGAACCTAGAACAGTGCCTGCCACATACTCATTACTCAATCTGTGCTTATTCAGTGTATGAGCAAATGAACGAGTGAATGGGTCCATCCCTTGATGCAGTACTTGAATCATAGAATTCGTAAACTGATAGAAGCAGAAGGAAACCACCAGTGCTCCAATTGAAGGCCTCCATCTTATAGATCAGCAAGCTTTGGGCCATGCCTAGGATCACACACAGGAGTGGTAGAGCAGGGACCACGACTCTTGGCCTTGCATCATTTCCATTTCCGCATGCCAATGGCTACTCTACAGCTGCTGGAGAGGGAGGAGGTGGGGGACAGTGGAAATACCTGGAGTGGAACGGAAGCACTGGTAACAGAGGACACCAGTGCCTTCAACACATTCCATCTTCCCTTTGCTACCAAGCTGACTTATCAGCAAAGGTGGAGTGAAAGTTACAGGGATTCTGGGCCAGGAGCAGTGGCTAATGTCTGTAATCCCAGCACTATGGAAGGCCAAGGCAGGTGGATCACTTGAGGTCAGGAATTCGAGACCAGTCTGGCCAACAGGTAAAACCCCATCTCTACTAAAAATACAAACATTAGCCAAGTGTGGTGGCACACACTGTAGTCCCAGCTACTCAGGAGGCTAAGGCAGTAGACTTGTTTGAACCCAGGAGGCGGAGGTTGCAGTGAGTTGAGATCGTGCCACTGCACTCCAGCCAGGATGCCAAGAGTGAAACTCCATCTAAAAAAAAAAAATGTTACAGGGATTCTGGAAGGGAGGAGAATAAAAATGAAGTGTGGGACATAGCAAAAAGAGAGGGCAGGGCGTCAAGAAAGATGCTGTACTTCTCCCTCAACTTTCCATCATAAACTTACAGTGCCTTTTTTTTTTTCTTCTGTAGCTCTTTTAAAAATTATGAGCCACTGAGTATTTTAAAGGGGTTTTCTGTTATGTCATAAATATTCAGACTGGAAATGGTAATTTTTCCCTGTGATTAATTCTGCTTACTTGGGAAAGCTGTGCAAGGTTTTCACTGGAGGGTATGTCTTTTATGTTTTCATGTTACTCGTATACATTGCAATTTGTCTTGAACTGGACTTGAGACAGTGAAGTTAGGGTTGAGGGCTTTTCTTTTTCTTTTTTTCTCTCTTATGGCAGTGTTTGGAAATACTTAAATTGGATGGTTTGTATTACCACTCCCTGGGCTGAGATGAAGGTAATTGATGGGGCTCAGGGCCAGAAGTTCCTCCCGGCTATTTCGGTTGTATTGGTCTGGGGTTAATGGAGAAAAACTCGGTGTTGAAGGTTACCGCGTTTCCCTTGGCTTCCATTTTAATGATACGTGCCTGCCAGTGTTTTCTCTTTGAAGAGCAATTTAATAAACAATCACTGGCGTTTCATGTTGAGGGTAAGATCTGTAACGGCATTCATCTCCCTGGAGTTCTTCCTCAGCAAGTGATTGGATCAAGGCCGTTGCAATGAACTCAGGCCAGCCCAGCCTGGGGCCTTCGAAGGCACCGTGGGTCCCCCCATGCAGGGCATAAAGATGGGCTGAGGGTTGGGGTGGGGGACAATTTTCAGAATGATTCTGAACTCCGCTTAGATTTCTCTGATTTTAAAGACATTTCCCAAGGAAATCAAACCTGAGCCTGCAATCACACTGAGGACCCTTGCAGGGGAGGCCAGGGGGCAGCAGGCACAGAAAGCTCTGGAATGTGATCTGCAGCCAGGATCTGTGCTTTGGTGTAAGAAGGAAGTTGAACAGCCAAGGGCTTTCATTGTTAAAGAGGACTCTTAGGGGCTCTTAGTCTTGACAAGGAAGATCATCATCAAATGTTGCTTTATTCAACACCCACGTTGGGAATGCACTGTTCTGGGTGCTATACAAAGTAAGCCTGGGCAAAGAGTGGGGCTACAGGCATGTATTTTTTATTAAAATCACATGTAAATTTATATAGCCACAGTGAGGGTGGGACTCAGGTTCCAGCCACAGTGCTGCATGAGCCTAGGTGGGGCTGGGCCCAGGTATGCATGCTCAGAAGTAAGGAGCTTGACTTTTCCAGTTTCTCCTGTTCTGAAATTAACGATGATGGTGCTCTAGCAAAAGCACTGTGGACAGGGGAACGGCCTGGAGGGACACTCTGTGGCATGGCCCAGGGCTGAGGAGGGGAAGGACATCTGTCATTCCTCTCCATCAGTGATGAGGCTCCATTGCGAGCCACAGTGCTGGTCCCAAAGACCATTTCAATGATGATTTCTGTAAAGCCAGAGGTTGGCCGCATCTCAAATGTGGCAAGCTGGTTTTTATTTATTCTTTTTCCTTTGGCATGCCAGGATTGGAGAGGAAGTGGTACCCAGACATCCCTGTTTGGGACTTCTTTGAGAGCAGGGATGTGACTTTTGACAAGAGGAGAGCTGGTGGTGACCACCTCTCAACTACTTCAGGGAAGGGGTGTTCATGGGCACACTGGGGGGTAACTGACCCCCACTCAGTTGAGAGTGGCTATTCCTGTGGCTTTGGACCTGCATACTGTACTTTTTAAGTTTTTGAGACAGAGTCTCACTCTGTTGCCCAAGCTTGAGTGCAGTGGTGTAATCTCAGTTCACTGCAACTACCGCCTCCTGGATTCAGGCGATTCTCCTGCCGCAGCCACTGAGTAGCTGGGATTACAGGTACACGCCACCATGTCCCAGCTAATCTATGTATTTTTAGTAAATTGATGAGATTTTGCCATGTTGGCCAGGTTGGTCTCGAACTCCTGACCTCAAGTGATCTGCCCACCTGGGTCTCCCAAAGTGCTGGAATTATAAGCATGAGCCACTGCGCCCGGCCATACTATATGTTTCTATATCCTGTTTATCTTTTAAAAATCCTAACAACAAAAAACATATGCTAAGCTTTCGCCAGTGATATGCTTATTGGAAGTAATAATACAAAACTTAAAATATGCCAAAGGATCTACAGAATAATTAATATGGCCATTTGGTGATGGTGCAAATGAGTTTTGACGGGTAGGTATGAAAGCAGACGTGGCCTTCACCTGTTAAGGATGGAACTGGAGCTGCCAAAGGTCTCCTGAAATAGCTCTTTAGAGTCAGCCTGGAGGTCATGCTTTTACCTAGGTTGCCATATAACCTAAAGGCTGGGTCTTTCTCTGGCTTAGCCAGGCAATATTAGATGTAGAATACGGAATTAGGGTCAGGGCAACCTAACTGTTCTCCAACCACTGTCCACTCAGCCATTTTTGCAGACAAATACACATTGAGATTGTCCTCCAAGACTCCACTTAGGAGGAAGAAGAAGAGTGGTTTTCCTTCTCTGTATTTCTGGGAAAGAATTAGTTCTAATTCTGGTGGTTTTCTGTAGCAAGATTGTGTGATGAGTTCATAAACTACTCATATGGGAGACTGAGGATGGTTGAATGAAAAAGTTCCTACTAGAGACATAAAGGACTGATTTTTCAGTACAAACGCGATGCTGCCTGCCTCAGTAGAGTACAGTGGCTGTTGGAGGGTTCCAGAACAATTCTCCCACCTCCCATTCCCAGCTCCCCTGTTTACTAGCTGTGTGGCTTTAGGCAAGGTGCTGAACCTTTGAGTGCCTCCATTTCTGTATCTGGAAAATGGGCATGATGATAGAATGTACCGTTAAGCTGTGGTTGAGGCAGGAGAATAGGGTCTCGAGGCGGGGAATCTAAGGCCAGTTCACACTGACCTCCTAGAACTAAACTGAAAGGAAAACCCCAACTTTCCAAGCTTAAGTAACAAAAGGATGAGAGGCAACTCCCTTTGCAAACCCCAGCTTTTCTGCCGGGCAGATGGAAAATTGAAAGTACCTCTGACTGTGAGCCACTATTCATTTGCATAGGAGTGCAACTTTGTAACTTCGCTTTAGCCTCTGATTGGTTGCTTTCTGCAACCAGACTGCAACCAGACTGTTTGTAGGCTACGACTTCATTTGCATCGAGTGAACACCAAGCGGTGAACGGGAAACTTCTAGTGTGCATTTGGAGCACAGAAGATTCTGTGAATGGGCTCTTGAGTAGCTATGCCCAGGCTGCTCCCATTCTGTGGACTGTACTTTTGTTTTCAATAAATCTCTGCATTTGTTGCTTTATTCCTTCCTTGCTTTGCGAGTTTTGTACAATTCTTTGCTCAAAACACCAAGAAACTGGACATCCTCCACTGGTAAAATGGTGAGGGCTAAGTTATTGTAAGGGTTTCGTGAGTATACTATGCAGACAACACCAAAACAGTGTCTGGCACATAGTAAATACTTGATAAATGCTATAATGTTTCTTCTTCATTCAGAACCTCAAATAGATACACCTATTTCTATCTCTCTCACCCCTATTGAATCTGTATTAGGTCCCAATATTTTGCCTGAGGGAGTTGCACTTGTTGGGTTTACCAACCAAATAATCAGTTCACCGCCTCCTGCCCTTCATAAGAAACAAGCAAGCAATTAAACGAATGTTTCCTGAAAAGCCCTATGCACTTCTTCCTTCAGGACAGTGAAATCCTATCTCAGGCCAGGTTAATACAGCTAATGTGGGAAAAAATGTGGATCTCCATATTCATCTCGTGAATTTGGAAAGGCACATGTTATTCAGATTTATCAAACAATTTAGTGGCTCTTAAATTTGGTTCTGTGTCTCAAACAGCCAAAGCACTTAATATAAATACCAATATCTGGGCACCACTCCAGAGTATCTGTGATGTGGTCTGGGCATCTCTATGTCTAATAAAAGTTCCTCGGGTGATTCTGAGCACAAAACCCCAAATGAGTACACAGCTTATAATCCTGCTTCAGTTAAGTAGACCTGAATGAAATACCACTAAAGGTATATTTATATTGAGCTGGGTTCTTCTGGTTAGTATTGCTCATTATGAAATTAATGATTTGCTGCTATCCCTGGAAAGATATATTTGGCAAAAGAAATCCTAAAGGAATCAAGTATTAAGTGATTATGGAAATCTAAGCCTCTCGGTTGGGCATTCCATGCGTGAATCTTCTTTGCTATCAACCTGGATTCACATGTTAATGATACTAGAATTCACAAGTGTCCCAGCACCTTACAACACAGTCGAGCAATATTAATCAAAAAGGAGCAGCAGAAATAATTTAAGTAAAATTGCAATTGCCACAGAGCTCTGACTTTTCAGAAACACTTGGACATGAAGTGCCAGGACCCCCATGTTGCACGGTTCTAGGGGGGCTGTTTGTAGAGTGTGGACTGAGGACTGCCTGAGGAAGGGCGACTTACTGGCCCTGCAGGACTGGGCACAGGCACAGCAGGCAGGGTCCCTGCCCAGCACAACCACGCCCTATCCCAGCTGGAGTCTGAGGGCCCCACAGGGAAACTCCCCTCTCTTACTCACCTCCATCCCCTCCCGCTCCACTCCTGCAGCCTCCAGGCACCTCAGTGGGAAACAGATCTGTACTACAAACTGCCCCCAACTTGCAGAGTTCCAAGCTCACGTAATTACACAGTGTTTGGAACAGTGCAGTAAATCAAAAGATACTTCCTTAGCCCTGGAGGTGAATAGAATAGTTTTATGTCATTAAACACCACAACCAACGGACCCTTTATGACACGGACTTCTTTGGGAGGTGATGCCTCTGTCCTCGTGAGAGTCCTGGCTCCTGGTAGGTTTCTTCCGGTGCCTCCCAGGCAGTTGGAGTAGCAGCTCTCATTAGGTCATGTTTACCGAAGGTGCTTGTTTTCTGTCTCTCCATTCATTCGGTTACAGGACACCCGACGGGACAAAGCGTGTTGTAACTGACCACCAATGGAGCCGGCTCTGTTCACGGATTACGGTTGTCTTGGCAACCAGCTTTGCTGAACTCACCACAGCAAACATGGAATGAATGACTAGGTCAACACCCCAGATAAAAAGAGGGTTATGCAACAGTTCACTGAACCCTTGGCGGTTTTTTTTTTTTTTTTTCTGGACATTTCCCAGAACGTCCCCATATTCAAAAATTCCGAAGAATTCTTATTTAAACCCATAACAAGTATTTCCATTGTTCATAGAGAAGAGCTGTTGCTTTTGGAAATATAATTTAAGGCCTGTAGACGATTTGAACTGGGTGTTGCTTCAGTTTCAGTAACTGTGCAAAAGCATATTTAACGATAAGTTTTCCCTAGACAGGAAACGAGAGAGGCCACTCATGTATTTCTAGTGATCTACATAAATAATTTCATCTACTTAGATTCAAAACTTTAGTCATTAAATGGTTTTACTCTCAGCTAAATAGATTCTTGAAAATGAATTTCTAAATGCAGAAATAAGCTTTTGAAAAAAAATTCAGAGACAGGATGGAGCCTCTCTTTGTGGAAAAGCAAATTGGCAAACAGGACAATTTATTTAAGACAGTGAGTACAAAGGAAGCAAGGTTCTGGGCTCTCCTGTTCCCCAAGCCATTTAATTCTATGCAAACAATTTCATGGTAATATAATCCAGGTTTCTAGAATAGTTTATGTTTATTTCTGTCTCGGACTGGAAGAAAAATATTGCACCGGGTAAGACAGTAACAGTTGTTATGACTTGTACCTGGATGGTTGACGCAGCTTTCCTCGTAATTATTCTCCTTTGTGTTTTCCTGATTTGTAGATTTCTCCTACTTTCTGAGCTCTGACTCCTGGAGATTTTTTTTTTTTTTCCAGCTTCTTCTTCCTCCTCCCACCTTTTCTTTTTCTCCCAGTAGAATCTGGTCTGGGTTTTATATAAAGTAGGCTCTAAGAGCTGGTTGTTGTGCTCTTCAATAGCTCATTTCAGATGCCTGAGTTGAGGTCTTTCTTCCTTTTCTTCTGTTTGCTCCGAAGATACTGGCCCATGTTTCTTTAAATTTGGATTGTACTTATCTCAATAGCAGTTTGTCCTGTCCTTAAAATCCAGCCAGGGAAGGAGAAGGAGCCATGAAATATCTTGAAGGGTCCTTTTATTTTTATGTTTTTTAAAATGGCTTATGGCTGATGTCAATTATTTTAGATTGAGTAATTAATAAGTGTAGCAAGCGTACACTTACCACCAGATAATTTCAAAATCGTTATAAACAGATAATTTCAAAATATCTTCCTTTTTATTGTGCTTTTACTTCCTATCTTATCCTAAACACAAATTGTTTTTTTCTGGAAAATTATGGATAAAAATAATGAACATAGTGCAAAAAAGTATGTATTTTTTTGAAGTAAATATTTTAAACAGTGTTTACTATGTATTTATCTTTATATTTTTTAGAGGCAGGGTCTTGCTCTGTACCCGGGCTGGAATGCAGTGGTGTGATCATAGCTCATTGCAGTCTTGGCCTCCTGGGCTCAAGTGATCCTCCCACCTCAGCCTCCCAGGTAGCTGGGATTACAGCCATGCAACACTACACCTGCCTGATTATAATTTTTTTTTTGTAGATATGAGGTCTCCTATGTTGCCCAGGTTGGTCTCAAACTGGCTCTTGAATGTTGACTGGATATACAATGAAATGAAGGCAGAAATAAAGATGTTCTTCAAAACCAACAAGAACGAAGACACAACATACCAGAATCTCTGGGACGCATTTAAAGCAGTGTCTAGAGAGAAATTTATAGCAATAAATGCCCATATGAGAAGCAAGGAAATATCTAAAATCAACACCCTATCATCAAAATTGAAAGAGCTAGAGGAGCAAGATCAAAAAAACTCAAAAACTAGCAGAAGACAAGAAATAACTAAGATCAGAGCAGAATTGAAGGAGATAGAACACAAAAAAACCTTCAAAAAATCAGTAAATCCAGGAGCTGTTTTTTTGAAAAGATCAACAAAATGGATAGACCACTAGCCAGATTAATAAAAAAGAAAAGAGAGAAGAATCAAATAGATGCAATACAAAATGATAAACGGGATATCACTGCCAATTCCACAGAAATACAAACTATCATCAGAGATTACTACAAACAACTCTATGCACATAAACCAGTAAACCTGGAAGAAATGGATAAATTCCTGGACACTTGCATCCTCCCAAGCCTAAACCAGAAAGAAGTCAAAACCCTGAATAGACCAATAACAATGGCTGAAGTTGAGGTAGCAATTAATAGCCTACCACCAAAAAAAGCACAGGTCCAGATGGGTTCACAGCTGAATTCTACCAGACATACAAAAAGGAGCTGGAACCACTTCTTCTGAAACTATTCCAAACAATACAAAAAGAGGGAATCCTTCCCAAATCATTTTATGAGACCAACATCATTCTGATACCAAAACCCGGCAGAGACTCAACAAAAAAAAGAAACTAGTTCAACCATTGTTGAAGACAGTGTGGCACTTCCCCAAGGACCTAGACATAGAAATTCCATTTGACCCAGCAATCCCATTACTGGGTATATACCCAAAGGATTATTAATCATTCCATTATAAAGACACATGCAAATGTATGTTCATTGCGGCACTATTTACAATAGCAAAGACCTGGAACCAACCCAAACACCCATGGATGATAGAATGGACAAGGAAAATGTGGCACATATACACCATGGAATACTATGCAGCCATTAAAAACGATGCGTTCATGTCATTTGTAGGAACATGGATGAATCTGGAAACCATCATTCTCAGCAAACTGACACAAGAACAGAAAAACAAACGCTGCATGTTCTCACTCGTAGGTGAGTGTTGAACAATGAGAACACATGGACACAGGGAGGGGAGCATGACACACTGGGGTCTGTTGGGGGGAATAGGGGAGGGACTGTGTGGGGGTAGGGAAGTTGGGGAGGGATAACAGGGGGAGAAATGCCAGATATAGGTGATGGGGGTTGGAGGCAGCAAACCACATTGCCATGTATGTCCCTATGCGACAATCCTGCATGTCCGGCACATGTACCCTAGAACCTAAAGTGCAATAAATAAATATATATATATACACACACATATATATATATGTATATATATATATACATATATATATATTTATAATTCTTCTTTTGATTATGGATTATTTAGGTGTGTGTTGTCTAATTTACATGTATTTAAAGATCTTTCTATTATCTTTCTGTTATTGATTTCTACTTTAATTCCATTATGGTAAGAATTTACTCTATATGATTTCAATTAGTTCACATTTATTAAACTTGTAGCTGGGCATGGTGGCTCATGCCTGTAATCCCAGCATGGTGGGAGGCCGAGGCAGGTGGATCACCTGAGGCCAGGAGTTTGAGACCAGCCTGGCCAACATGCTAAAACTCTCTTCCTACTAAAAATACAAAAAATAGCTGGGTGACAGCTGCCTGTAATCCCAGTTACTTGGGCAGCTGAGGCAGGAGAATCCCTTGAACCCAGAAGGCGGAGGTTGCAGTGAGCTGAGATTGATTGCACCATAGCACTCCAGGCTGGGTGACAAGAGCGAAACTCCATCTCAAAATAAATAAATAAATAAATAAATAAATTTGTTTTATAATCTAGGATATGGTCTATCTTGGTAAATTCCATGGGGTCTTGAAAAGAATTTTTATTCTGCCGTTGTTGGGTAGAGTGCTTTGTATATGTCAATTTGACATTGACAAATTGTTCTTGGTATTGTTGAGCTCCTCTGTACCCTTGCTGGTGTTCTGTTTAGTAGTTCACTTGTGAAAGATAGTTTTGCCAGGTAAAATATTTGGGTTGACAGTTCTTTTCATTCAGCACTTATAAGTGTTGTGTCACTTCCTTCTGGCTTCCTTGGTTTCAAAGAGAAATCTGCTTTCATTTAAATTGGTGTTCCTCTACAGATACATGTTATTTCTCTCTAGATATTATTAAGACTTTTTTCTTTGTACTTCATTTTTAGAAGTTTCATTATGATGTGTTTTGGTGGGAATTTCTTTCACTTTATGCTGTTTGGGTTTGCCCAATCTCTTGGATTTGTTGGTTTAAGTCTCTTGCTAACTTAAAACGTTTTCAGCCATTATTTCTTTGAATTCCCTTTCAGCTCCACATTCTTTTCTTTCTCACTCTGGGATTTCAATAATATAATTTTTTTAACTTACATTTTTGTTCCATAAATGCTAAGAATTCATTCATTAGATTATTTTTAGTTTATTTTCTTTTTGAATAAACTTAGGTTCACCAATTCTATTCTTGTTGTCTCCACTTTACCACTGAATTCATACAGTGAGGGTTTTTTTTTTTTCAGTTTAATAATTGTATTTTTCAGTTCTATAATTTTACTGTAAATTATACTTAAAAAAAAAAAAACTTCTGTTTCTTTGACAAAATTTTCCATTTTATTTCCTCCTAGAGAATTTGTAAGTGTAGAAGCATTTTAATGATGGCCACTTAATGTTCTTTGCCCGATAAGCCCAAGCTCTGATTCATCTTAGTGTTGGTGTCAGCTCATGGTCTTTCTCCCTCTCGTGTGTTTTTTTTTTTGTGGTTCTTCCTATCATGAATGGCTTTCTGTTGTGTCTTGGATATTTTGAATATTATATCTGGAAGCTCTTGATCCTATTTCAATTTCTGTTTAAGTTTAGGTCTTGCCTATTTGTGTGAACTATTGGTTCAATGACCATTTAGTTTCAGTGCCCTTGCATATTGTTCTAGTTGACTTTGTTCTTCTGGTTCTGCTGGGTCTCACTCAATCAATCCCTGAAGGGCTTTCAGTGTGAATGGGGAGGTAGTTTTGGAAGCACTGGGTTTTAGCTGCTGCTGTGCTAATTGGGCCTACTACTGCCTCAGATTTGGGATGGATCACTTAATTAGGTCTCTGCTGGACCATCCCCTTTCCCAGTTCTTTGGCAGAGAGAACAAGAATTTTATTTGTCTATTCCTTTTTGATGCCCAGTCTGTGATATATGAACCATAGGAAAAAAAATGCAAGGAATTCACTCTGACGTCATTCCTTAAGGCTTGATGTTGCTAGCCTTCTTCTCACTTTTTCAAATTTTTTTTATGATTGTCTGCTGCATTCGTTCCAGGATATTTAGCTATAATTAGAGAGGAAGGGCAGAGAGAAGTAAGTCTATGTAATTTTGTCCCCAAGCTGAATGGAACTTACTATTTTTACAACAAAAATTTTATTCCCTCCAATAAGAACAATCTTGTGTATTTGTTTAAAAAAAAAAACAAAAAAACAAAAAAACAGAAAATAAAGACAAGAAACATGATGTGGAGAAAGTAAAGGTAGATACGAGTATTCTCACATTGTAAACACACTGATGGATGTCCCTTCTGATCTCCTCTGTATGTGTAGTTTTGGAAAAAGTTAACAAGTTTTCTATACTTGTACACGAATGTATCTTAAACATAGAAACTTTTAGTTTGCAAAGAAGACACATAGCTAGGTTACTTAAGTGAGGAAAGCTAAGATTAGAATATGAAGAAATTGGCTAGGTGCGATGGCTCATGTCTGTAATCCCAGCACTTTGAGAGGTCGAGGAGGGTAGATCACAAGGTCAGGAGTTCAAGACCAGCCTGGCCAAGATGGTGAAATCCCTGTCTTTACTAAAAATACAAAAAAATTAGCTGGGCGTGGTGATGGGTGCCTGTAATCCCAGATATTCGGGAGGCAGAGGCAGAGAATTGCTTGAACCCAGGAGGCAGAGTTTGCAGTGAGCCGATATTGCGCCACTGCACTCCAGCTTGGGTGACAAAGTGAGACTCCGTCTCAAAAAAAAGAATATGAAGAAATCAAGAAAGCTGTCTTAATCATTGTTCAGACATTCCAGGTACCAGACTTTTAAGAAAGATCGGAAGAACATCTCATCTTCAAGAGGCAAGGCGAACTCAGGAGACCTCCACCACCAGTGATTGGGCCATTTTATACCCTTTTCACAGAGATCCATTGTTCCCTCCTCTCTCCTACTGTTCCTAACAGAGAAACTTTGTATCAGTTTTTACGTCACTTAATATGGAGCATGTGTACCGGGCAGAGTCTCCAGCCAAGCCACATGATGGGAAGCTAGTTTCCCCTATGACCACCTCGTGCAAGTTCACCTTGGTCTCTTATGGCTCAGGCCCAAGTCTCATATATTGTGACCACAGTAGCAACGTTCATAGAACACAATATACTACATTTTACATGGAAAAAAAAAAAAAAACTGCCTGTGGTCAACTTCTCATAAAGGAGCTGTGGGAGGGGAGATACACAGGGAAACCTAGGCCTGTATATTTCAAATATTTTTTTTTTTCTTTTTTTTTTTGAGACGGAGTTTCGCTCTTGTTACCCAGGCTGGAGTGCAATGGCGCGATCTCGGCTCACCGCAACCTCCGCCTCCCGGGTTCAGGCAATTCTCCTGCCCCAGCCTCCTGAGTCGCTGGGATTACAGGCACGCGCCACCATGCCCAGCTAATTTTTTGTATTTTTAGTAGAGACGGGGTTTCACCATGTTGACCAGGATGGTCTCGATCTCTTGACCTCGTGATCCACCCGCCTCGGCCTCCCACAGTGCTGGGATTACAGGCTTGAGCCACCGCGCCCGGCTATTTCAAATATTTAGAACCTTCGGTGCCAGATGCAATGGCCTACGCCGAGCTCTTTGGGAGGTCGAGGTGGGGAGATTATTTGGGCCCAGGAGTTCAAGAGCAGCCTGGGCAAGATAGCAAGACCCTGTCTCTACTAAAAATTTAAAAAATTAGCTGGATGTTGTGGTGTGTGACTACAGTTCCAGGTCCTTGGGAGGCTGAGATGGGAGGACTGCTTGCACTCCAGCCTGGGTGACAGAGTAAGACCCCGTCTCAAAGAAACAAAACCAAACCACCACCAATAAAAACCAGACCATTTGGGTTGATTTCAAGTTTTTACTAATGTGAAAAACAGCCCTGTGGCTAATCTTTGCACTGGTCTTTCACATCCACAGGGCCATGACTGACTTTCACAGGAAATACACAACACAGATCAAAATTGCTCGTGTGACATATAGAACCTCAACAGTTGCTGGTTGAGAAAATACATTCATTTTGCTCTATTTTTGCAGAATTCTTATGCCTGAATATCATATTACAAATAATTGAATATACCTCAGTGGTAACCGAGGTTCATAGAGCCAAGTGATATACCCAAAGGCATGTGACTCAACTGCTGAAAATTCTAAGGGTAAACTTCAAGCGTGGCGACATCTAGTCCAGGGGTCTTGCTACTATGCTGTGCCGCCTTTCTCTTCTTACAAAACAGTGTTGTTAGGAGACCATGGCCACAATGCTGTTTAGAAATCCCTCTTATTCACATTTTAGGGAGATTTGAACAATAAAAGTAAAACAAAAAATAGGGTTTTTCTGGTTGACTCTCAATTAAACCATGAAATTTATTAGAAATTAACTAGAAAAATTTATTTCTAAATATTCTGGTAAATCGAAGATGTTCTATAAATAATGAGATTGATTGGCACCTGCCATCTACCGGCTCTATTAATCACGGCTGCTTGAGTTCTTAGGCAGGCATAGGACGATCCATTTCCTTCATCACTGACTCCTCTGGACACATATCTCCCAGGGATACTGGGAAGCTTATGATCAGAATTTTCTGGAATTATTAACCCCAATCAAAATGTCTACTTTTTGGCAATCTCTGGTACATTGCCTTAGGCATAAAAGCTTAACAAATGGAACATGATTACTAATATTTCCACATTTTAAATTTGTGTTTAAGGTAGATGTCCTGAAATAGAGGGGCATAAAAATTTTCAACCCATGAGCATGTGTTAATAAGAATCAAATAGTTTTAGAACAAAATTCACCTTTGAGAGCTGAAGCTATGAAATGACATTTCACTTCTCATTGAGATGTTTAATGTTCCACAAATCTCTTCTGCTACATGTTGAAAGGAATTTAGAAGCAGCAATTCATTTGGGTGCAGTAAATAATTAGAAGATACTTGTCAGAAGTAGAAGCAGTGACAGTAATATTTTCCTAGCACTGATTAGGTGACAGGTATCTTACATTGTCGTCTCACTTAATCCTTAAAACAACCCATAAGCCCAGCTATTTCATCAGCCTGTTGTACAGGCTGGGGAACAGAAGTGTTGAGAGGTATGGCAATTTCTGAAAGTTCCTTAGTTAGTAAGTCACAGGACGAGGAGCAAAATGAAGATCTGTATATTTCTAGAGTTTGCATCTTTTTTTTTTCCACTATGTAAAACTGCTTCCTGAAAGTCTCAGGATTAAAGAAGACTGGATTTTAGAAATCAAGGATATTTCTCTAAATTGATAAGTATAAGTTCACTATAGGGTTTCTCCTCAATTAAATTCCAATTAGTTTGTCTTCTAAACCACATGCAGCTTGGAAATGTGAGTCTTTGGGATCGCGGGAGCACAGCAACCTGGCAGACTTGTTGGTTTTGTTGCAAGACTCAAGGCTAATGTGCCTCAAATTCCCTAAAAGGCACATTAGTGGGTAATTACAACAAATAAAGGCTAATGGGAGAACCACATCTGTTTTGTTGATTTGGCTTAGAGAAGAATTCTGGGTTAGGAGATTTAGTCAAATTGCTTGACCTGATGTAGCCGCCCCTAACTCCAATCCAGAGCATACCTGCAAGGGAGTCATTGTCTAATGGAAAGATCTCTTGACCTCATATGTGCGCAGGAAAAGCACAAGCAGCCACATGCTCGTCTCATCCTGTTTCTGACACAGTGACCTGGCTGATGACTTTAGACAAGCCACTCATTTTCCTGACCCTGAAAAAGCTGTAGAATGTGCCTAGGAGGAGGAATGTCATAAAGAGATTTTTATCTTTGTTGTCTCCCAAAGGACCCAAAGTGTTTTCCAAATGAACTAACAAAAACACATTTGAGAGAGAGCTTTCTCTGCTTGAATTGCTCCCAAGGTATCTGGAGCCCAGGTGCTCATGGAGTGAAACTTTCCAGGTGCTCATGCCTTCACTTTTTGAGAAGTTGGTGCAACAAAGCTTTCATTCGGGACACAGAGAAACTATTATTAGTTTCTTACTGCATGGAGTAATTAAAAATTGGTTCTTATAGGTTTTCCTTATTATATACAATGTAATTCACATCTCTCTGTGGCAGACAGTGCTACATGCTCATGAAATCCCATTGAATGAATCTTCCTCTTCCTAAGGAAGTAGAATGATGACATTTCCTAGCCTCCCTTTCAGTTAGATTCAAACCATGTGACTGGTTCTGATCAATGGGACGTGAGCATTGTAACCCATTTCCAGATCTGATTCTTAGAAATATCACATCTGAACACACGGCCTTGGTTTCCTTGACTCAGTTACCATGGAAGTCATGTGTTGAGTTCACCTCATCAAGGGACAAAGGCAGCCTGAATCCCTGGGTTACCAGATGGAGGAGAGATGCTCTGCAAAGTCATCTTTCCCATCAGACTTTATGTGAGTGAGAATAAAACCTTTTCTTTGGCAAACCACCAAGACTTCTGTTTTTTCGATCATCATATAATAGCCAAGGCTATACTGAATAATGCATTCTCCTTTTCCTATGTGCTTATACTCTGTGTTTCTTGAGTATAAGCACATCGGAAAAGGAGCCTCATAGAATCTTGAGCCTCATAGAATCTTGACTTAAAAGTTTAAAACTCTGTAGTCCATCCATCCATCTGTTGCTTGCTTGACTCTCCTCTGCTATATCTTAGTCAAGGAGATTTCATCTTCTGTAACGGCCATTTAGAGCCGCACTGGATTTCACAGATTCCCTTTAACAGGAACTATGTTATTATTATTATTCCAATAGGTTTTGGGGGAACAGGTGATAGTCTGTTACATGAATAAGTTCTTTAGTGGTGATTTCTGAGGTTTTGGTGCACCCATCACCCGAGCAGCGTACACTGTTCCCATTGCGTACTCTTTTATCCCTCACCCCCCTCCCACTGTTTCCCGAGTCTCCAAAGTCCACTGTATCATCTTTATGCCTTTGCATCCTCATAGTTTAGCCTCCACTCTCGGATGAGAAAATATAATGTTTGTTTTTCATCCCTGAATTACTTCACTTAGAATCTCCAATTCCACTCAAGTTGCTGTGAATTCCATTATTTTGTTTCTTTTTATGACTGAGTAGTATTCCATTATACACACACACACACACACACATCATATATATAATATATATTATATATGGAATATATATATACACTATAATATATATGTATAATATATATATCACATTTCGTTTATCCACTCATTGATTGATGGGCGTTTGGGCTGGTTCCATATTTTTGCAATTGCAAATTGTGCTGCTACAAACATGAATGTGCAAGCAACTTTTTCATTAATATAATGATTTCTTTTCCTATGGGTCTTCACCCAGGAGTTGGATTGCTAGATCAAATGGTGGATTTACATTTAGTTATAGTGAACTAAATATTAAATGGTGTCTTCTGTACTTGTGCCATTAATCCAGGCTTCTAACCAACATTTCCCTTGCCCTCAATGAACCACATTTCAGCAAGCCCGCAGAGAAAAGCCACAGGTGCTAAGGCAGATCATAAGTGCCTGAATAGAATCCCTGAATTCACTTCACTGTGTTCGAGGCTTGCCCTTTTCACTGGTGCTCCCACATTTTGCAAACATTAAAGCGTCTGCTCTCCACATCGCATTTTCACTTCCCCCCACCATTTTGGACTCTGGCGCTCCAGCACTGTTTTCATTCTTTCCTCTGTCTTCTACTGTCTCAGGAAAGGACTCTGCCTCAACTCTTAATGTGATAAAATCCCACCCCATTGCTGTCCTGGTCTCTTCATACTGTCCTGGTGACACCAGGCTGTCTCTGTCCTTCTCAGCCTTCTCCAACCAAAGCAGAAACAGTGCAGGGTGAGAAGCAGATGCAGAATAGAACAGCCAACCCATTTTACACAATGTCAAAAAGTTAAATCAGAAATAAGATCTGTCAGGCTAAAAGAGTAGGGGCTAGCAGAGACCCTATTGTCCTGGGAAAACCTTCTTTGGATAATTTTGCAAAATTTCAGGGAATTGTAGTCCTCTTCTCAGAGGCCATGTCATTCAAGAGATCTTCCTGACCATCTTTTCTATTCCATTCCTTCTTATACTCTATCTCCTTTTTTTGTATTATTTTTCTTCGCAGCATATTTCACTACTTGGTATGTATTTGTTTATTTTTTGGCTCCTACCAATAGGAAGTCTTGAAGACAGGAACTTTATTTGTTTGCTGCTGTATTCCCCTATCCAAAAGAGTACCTAGCACACACCAGGTGCTCAATAAAAATTTGCTGTATGTTGAATCAATAGAAGAGTAAAACATTTTCAGAGCTAGTAGATCAAGCTGAGGAGTTCTTCAAGAGTATAGCATGAAAATAACAAAGAGATGGAAAAAATGGAAGAAAAGTGAAGAGAGAAGGAAGATAGTTTCAAAAGTTCCAAATATAGCAAATTAAAGGAAGAAAAAAGGGAAAGAATGAAGAGATAATTTTCAAAATCACATAAGAACATTTCTCATATCTGATACTGAGGTTGAAAGTGCTTGAGTTCTGTGTGGAATAAATGAAAAGACACATCATAGAGAAATTCCGGAACACTCAAATGAAGAAAAGAGATCTATAAGTATCTAGAGGAAAAATACTAGATAACTCACAAGCGGGAAGAATAAGACTGGCAATTGCATGGGCATAGCTGACACCAATGCAGGAGGACACTGGGGAAATGTTTTTGAATTTTTACACAATGAGGTCACCTAAAGGTGCAAAAAAAACCCCAAAAAGTAGAAATAACTCATCATAGGAAAATGAAAAAATGAACAGTGGAATATATACAATGTCAATAAGAAAGAAGCAAAGCAGCAGATGAGAGCGGGGATAAATCTATTGTCAGCTGGTAACGTGAGCTCAGGATGCCACTGACACCAGGTGACGCCATTCGCGTATTTTAAAATTACAGGAATCATTTTTGTTATGTTTATTATTTGTATATCTCTCTGTACTTATCTAGTTCAAAATTATGCATGGGAATTATTTTCATATGCATGTGAACTTTAGAAAGTTCCCAAATATGCATGGGAACTTTAGAAAAATGGTTACCTCTGGAAAGGTAAGAGAAGACGGGGGATGATTTAACTGTGTATGTAATGCAAGATTTTAATTTATCTACAAAAATAAATTATCTCAACTATGGCTGAAAGTTTTAAATGTTGTTAAATACAGGTGCTGAGTACAGAGGGTGGTTACAGTATATTTTTCTAAATATACGTAATTAAAAATGAAGACATTTTCAGATGTATAAAGACACAAAATGTATTATCATCTCTGAGAAAGAAGAAGGGGGAAGTAAGAAGGAATGGGCAGTAAAGAAAACCAATAACACAGTTAAAAACAACAAAGTGTCAGTATTTTTAAAAATTATTAGAATTACTGACCCAAAGGGCCAGATAAGGTAATCTGAACTGGTGATGGCAGAAAAACACAGGTGAAAAAGTGAGGTGACGGGAAATGTGGAGTAAAAGAGATCAGAAATGTTCTCGGTTCTTGTTTAGGGGGAGGCTCTAGACACGAATTAAGTCTAGTTGTTTGTAGTAGTACATATTTAAGTATGTGTGTTAAAATATAAGAGTGATTTATAAAAGGAGGGAAGGGAAGTGTAAAATGTTATAACTTTGGAAGTGAGAAGGGAGAGGAGAGAAGAGAATGAGAAGAGCAAAGAAGAGAAAGAAAACAGACAAAAGAAAATTTAAATCCTCTAACAAGTGCCAAGGGTTAGAGTAACAGAAAATATGGTGATACAGTACACACACACACACAGAAAGCAAGAATATATAAAAATGAATCAATCATTAAAATAACAGGGGTGCTATTAGATGTACAGGGATTCCATTAGTAATCAAAACTTACACATACACACACACCCCACACATATCCCAGGACCAGATGACTTCACTGCTGAATTCTACAAAATGTTTAAAAAATAATTTATGCCAGTCCTTCACAAACTCTTTCCAAACCCCCCCGCTCAACACACAAAACCCTCTAAATCCCACACAAAAGAAGAGAACCCTTTCAAACTCATCCTATGAGGTCAGTATTACTATGATAAAGAAAATCTAAGACAGCACAAGAAAAGAACTGTAGACCAATACCTCTTATAAATATAGAAGCAAAAATCCTTGGCAAAATACTAGCAAATCAAATCCAGGAACATATATACCAGGGCCAAGTGGGATTCATCCCAGGAATGGTTTAACATAAAAAATCAATCAATGTAATGCACCATAACAATAGAATAAAAGACACAAATTATACATTTATCTTAATAGAGTGTTTAATAATATCCAACATCCTTTTATGATAAAACACTTAACAAACAAGGAATAAAAGGAAATTTCCCCAAGCTAATTAAGGATATGTGCAAAAGCCAAACAGCTAGATTGTACTTAATGGTGAAAGACCAAATAGTTTTCCCCAAGATAAGAAGCACGACAAGAATGTCTGCCTTCACTACTTCTATTTAACATTGTATTAACTGTTCTAGCCAGGGAAATTAGACAAGAAAAACACAACAAAAAAAAGGTATCCAGATAGAAAAGGAAGAAGTTAAACTATTAGAACTAGTAAATGAGATCAACAAGATTGCAGGGTATCAGATCAATATACAAAAACCAATTGTATTCTCCACACTAATAATGAGTAATCTAAAAACAAAATTGAGAAAATTCTATTGCAGCAACATAAAAAAGAATAAAATAATTAGGAGTAAATTTGAGAAAAGAAATACAAGACTTGTACACTAAAATCTGTAAGTATCGTTGAAAGAATTTAAAGGAAACCGAAATAAATGGAAAGATAGACCATGTTTATGAAGTGGAAGACGATATTATTAAGATGGCAATACCCAAATTGATTTACAGATTCAATGCAATCCTTATCAAAATACCAGCTGTCTGTTTTTCTGGTTTTTGTTGTTTGGGGGTTTTGTTTTTGCAGATATTCACAGGCTAGTCCTAAAATTCATATGAAAATGCAAGGGACCCCAACATAGCAAAATAATCTTAAAAAGGGGAAAAAAATGGAAAATCCTGCTTCCTGATTTTAAAGCTTACTACAAAGCTATAGGCATAAGGATAGATTGTAGATTAGGGGACTAGAATGGAAAGCCTAGAAATAAACTCTCACATTTATTGTCAACTGAGTTAGGCAAGGGTGCCAAGACAATAATGGGAAGTGAATAGCACGTTTCAATTAAATGATTCTGAAACAATTGTACTTAAAGAAACCACTGAATTGTGCACTTTAAAGAAACAATAATAAACTTAAAAATAACATATTTATCTCTTTATATTCTTTTTGTAGGAAGCTTAAAGAGGTAAAAAAAGAAAAAAGATAGTCCTGGCCATCAACTTATAACCAACAAAACAAAATTTGAATAAAAAGCATAAAAAATGACTCAGCCCTATTTCATGCTCATAAAAGAAACGTGTTCTAAAAACTTTTACTTTTATGTCTTTATGCATTGAAGAATATAAACTCGAAATATGTAGATCAAATACCGATAGAAAAACAAGAAGTAATTAAGAAATCCAGTTAGAGTAGAAGACCCCAACAACCTTTTTCTGAAATCTGCAGTTACAATAGGCAAAAAATATGCAAGAATAGAGAAAAGAGGATTTGACCAACAAAATAAAACCTTCTGTATCCAATGCAGGCAAATAGGTAATCGTTCTAAACATACATGGAACATGTATAATATTAACAATGTGTTAGGTGATGAAGGAGATTTCATCAAATTCCCAAACATTATCATATTGGCCGCTTATTATAATAAGCACAGTGAAATATAATTGCAAATCAATAGAAGGATATCACAAGAAACTACATGCTTAAAGATGGAAAAAAAAACCACTTATAATCACTCTTGGACTAAATAGAAAATTAGTGAAAATTATAAAATATTTTGACATTAATGTTGAGAGTACATATCAAAATTTATCTGATGCAACTGAAAGTGTTCCAAGAGAAAAAAAATTATAACTTTTAATACCTTTCCTTAAAATGAAAAGGATGTAAAATGAATAAACTAAGCCTCCAAAGTGCAGAAAAATAAAACCAAAACAAGTCCAAAGAAGATAGTGATTAAGAAACAAAAGCCAAAGTGAAATTTAAAAATAATTACATTTTAGATAACACTTGATTTTAGTGATTACAAAATAACAAAACGCTTCTTTGAAAATACCAGTAACATCAAAAAACATGTGACAATTGTTAGCAAATAAATAATAGGGATGTTTAAATAAATAGTATTAAGCAAAAAGGAAGGAATGTAAGTATGGAGACGAATCTTAAAAATCGTAAGAAAATATCAATAAAGTTTGAGACCTTTATGAAGATAAGAAAAAATAAGAGAATTTATTGAAATGATTAAAATTGGATCAAGGAGAATTAGACACTAGAAGAGAGTAACAAAACTAGGTTAAAATAAAAAAGTGAGAATCTCTCTGCATCCCGTTGGTTTTAAGGGGAAATTCCACAAATACTCAAAGACTATAATTGCCATCTTTAACAAACTTTCCATTTTTAAATATTTTTATGGAAAAATAGTTAACTTGTTTTATGAGGCCATGTAAAATTAGGTAAAAATTATAATCTAATTTTTATAGGACAGTATAAAATGCTTTTACACTGTTGGTGGGAGTGTAAATTAGTTCAACCATTGTAGAAGACAGTGTGGTGATTCCTCAAAGACCTAGAGGCAGAAATGCCAGTTGGCCCAGCAATCCTATTACTGGATATATATCCAAAGGAATATAAATCATTCCATTATAAAGATACATGAATTTGTATGTTTGTTGCAGCACTATTCACAATAGCAAAGACATGGAATTAACCTAAATGATCATCAATGATAGATTGGATAATGAAAATGTGATATATATACACCATGGAATACTATGCAGTCATAAAGAGGAATGAGATTTTTTTTTTTTTTTTTGCAGGGATGTGGATGGAGTTGGAAGCCATTATCCTCAGTGAACTAACGAGAAACAGAAAAAATATGCAAATTCTCACTAATAATTGGGAGTTGAACAATGAGAACACATGGACGCATGGGGGGAACAAAACACAATGGAGCCTGTCGGGGGTGGAAGTTGGGGGAGGGAGAGCATCAGGAAGAATAGCTAATGGATGCTGGGCTTAATACTTAGGTGATGGGATGATCTGTGCAGCAAACCACTATGGCACATGTTTATCTGTGTAACAAACTTGCATATCCTGTACAAGTACCACTGGACTTAAAAGTTGAAGGAAAAAAAATATTAGAATCAAACCTGGCAGTGTATTAACAACATCATGACCAAATAAGATTTATCTCATTAAAGTGCTTAAGAAATGAATATTAGAAAATATAGTCTTGTAATTCTCTACATTAACAGATTAAAGATAGAAACATAAAATCCACAACCTGATTTCAAAATGTACTACAAGTCTGTAGTAACCAAACCAGCATGGTATTGGCATTAAAACAGGACAATGGCACAGAACAGAGAACCCTAAAATAAATCATGATTTGCAGTCTACTGATTTTTGACCAAAATGCCACACACAATGGGGAAGGATAGCCTCTTCAATAGGTGGTGCTGGCAAAACTGGATATCCACCTGCAAGAGAATAAAACTAGACTTCTATCTCTCGCTATATGCAAAAATCAACTCAAAATGGACTAAAGGCTTAAATGTAAGTCCTGAAACTATGCAACTACTAGAAGAAAACAGAAGAAATGCTTCATGACATTGCAACAAAAGCAAAAATAAACAAGTAGGATTATATCAAACTAAAATGCTTCTGCACAGCAAAGGAAACCATCAAGGTAGTGAGAAGACAACCTATAGAACGGGAGAAAATATTTGCAAACTACACATCTGACAAGGGGTTAATATCTAGAATGTATAAGGAGCTCAACTCAGTAGCAAAAAACCCAGATATCTCATTTTGAAATGAGCAAAAGACTTGAGTAGACATTTCTCAAGAGCAGACATACAAATGGCCAGCCAACAATTATATGAAAAACTTCTCAACGTTCACTAATCATCAGGGAAGTGCAAATCAAAACTACAGTGAGACATCACTTCATTAGAATGGCTATTATCGGCTGGGTGTGGTGGCTCATGCCTACAGTCCCAGCACTTTGGGAGAGACCGAGACCATCCTGGTCGCCAGGCTAGAGTGCAGTGCTACCATCTCGGCTCACTGCAACCTCCACCTCCCAGGTTCAAGCGATTCACCTGCCTCAGCCTCCCAAACAGCTGGGGCTACAGGTGCATGCCACCACACCCAGCTAATTCTTGTATTTTTAGTTGAGATGGGGTTTTACCATGTTGGCAGGATGGTCTCAAACTCTTGACCTTGTGATCCACCTGCCTCGGCCTTCCAAAGTGCTGGGATTACAGGCATGAGCCCCAGCACCCGGCCCTTCTTTTGGGCTTATTATTTAGGGTTAATTATTTTGGTTGGAGGTTAAAAGGGTCACTGGAGTTGCATGGCCAGGCCTGTTTTGTAGAACCTGAGCTTATTTCCTCAATATCAGACCTCAGCTATGCTACTTTGAGTCCTACTGTAGGATTTCACAAACCGTAGCTGATTTTTCTCCAGTCACAAAGTGACATACCATGGCCATCTTCTGTGATGTGGAGGGAACCTGCCCGCAGTGAGAGAGATTTAGGCCAACTCAGTGCGAGAAGTTAGGCGAACCCGGGGACAGGAGACACATTAGTTCCCATTCCTGGTTATTCAGTTTTACTTTCAATTTTGTGAGCTGTTTTAGTATCATTTCAATAAATCACCCATTTTGCTTAAGAGGGTTTGAATTAAGTTTCTCTTACTGGCAAACCAAAGAAGAATAACCAGTCCAATATGGCGCCATTCTCTTAGTATGTTCTATGTGTGCAGGAACTCCCCACATCAGCTTTGAGTAACAGGCAAATCTTGGTGACTGAAAATAGGAAGCCAGGTCATGGCAGGGCACAGAAAAAATTCTAGTGAGTCAGAGATGAAAATGGGGTAAATTAGAATCAGAGGAGAGATTCAAAATATGAGAAAGGAGAAAAACTCTTACATGGATACCAATAGTCTGCTGGTTTCCCACAATGCCTACCAAACCATCCAGCTGTGTAACTTGGGACCAATTTTTTTTAAAAACAAGTGTCAATTTTGCAGCTTGCCACACACTGCATTTTGTTGGGATTCTAAGGCAATAATCACCAGCATTTATACCATACTTCATAATTTACAGAGTGTTTTCAGAATTGTTATTTCATTTCCCAGATGAGAAAATTCGCTCAGAATAAGACTGAGTTTTCCCTCAAGATCTCAACTACAAAGACTTAGAACCCAGACCCAGATCCAATGCTTTATTCTAAGTCCAAGCTTATGGTCTTTTCAGTGCACCACCGTGTCTGCCTCCAAGGAACAGATAGTATCACTGGGGAGACATCAGCAACCCAACCTACCAGGAAGACCTTTCCAGGAAAACATTTCTCTAGTTTTATAATGGAAGCCAATAAGAAAAGACAAATTCCTGCCACTATTGTGTGACAGGCCTGTGTTGGCAGAAAGAAACACTGGCTGTGATAGAAATCTCTAAATGGGTGTTTGACGCAACATATCAGTTCAGCTGAATTAGGGGAGGTCAATGGGTAGCTTTTCAACAAGAAAGACCACAAGGCAAGGAATCAGGAATCTGGATTCAAGTCCAACATCATCGTTAACTGCTGATATAATTGCAGACAAGCTTCTTAACCTTCCCAGGCCTCAGTTTTGCTGTTTGTAAAATTAAAGGTTGGATGCAATGATCTCTGAGGACCCTTCTCCCTACAGTTCTCTGCTGTTTGCTCAAATGCTCCAAGGAACTACACTGCCCCGTGGTTTATAGCTACTCTAATTACAGGGTTTAGAGTCAGAGAGAACAGTGAATTCTAAATCAGTTCAACGTCTAATTCCTGTTCAGTCACGTCAGGGCAGATTGTTTTTATATACATTAAATTTATGGCACTGCCCTTTCTAGGGGAGGAGGTGAGGAAATTTCCTGTAATCTCTTTAGGTGAATAAGGCCAGAAAGCTATAAACAATAATGAGAGTAAGAACCAGCTAGGATACTTTATACTTCTCAAGACATGTTTGCAGTAAATCCATAAGATAGAGGGGCAAGTGTTTTTTTGTTTTGTTTTCTTTGCTTTTTAAAAAATTACCTTTTGTCAGGTGGAGAAGGTGAACACAGACTGGCTTACATGGTCTAACCAAAGTCTTCTTATGACAGAGCCGGGACTAAGACCCAGATTTCCTGACTTAGATTGTAGTATTTTTTCCAACAGTCATGAAGAGTATATTTTCTTTGCGATCATATAACATATTCTTATTAGCAAAATACTCCTTTCTGATGTCTATGAAAAGGAGTTGGCAAGTATCGTTCTTGCTGACAGATGCTGGGGAGAGATGTGTCATTAGGGTGCAAAGGCCACTTTCGAATGTTCTTTCTTTTTGAAAAATTGCAGAGGCAGAAGATATGTGCATCTTAGGATCTATCATCATGTAAGCTGAAATGAAAAAAGAACTCGGGTTGAATTTACATAGACCTATCATTATTTCAAATTGCATCTGGTCAAAAACAAATGGGACTTTTAGAATGTCGTCATCTGCTCAATGCCTTCATTACAAAGCTTGGTTGTAACTCCTGCTGGATCTTTCATCTGAGTACATTTCCCATTTTGACGTGATTAATCTTAAACTTTACTATCATGCTCATGATAATAATGTGGGTTGACAACACTTTACATGGTAATTAATTTTTATATTCCATTTTTTAGTATAAAGTATTGAGACAAAGACTTTAAACATCAAAGCAAAAAGATAATGGTTTTGGGGATCCACAAAAATTGGATCACAACAATATCAGAAAAGTTGAAATGCAGAAATAATGAGAAGACAGATTAGGATAAAAGTTGTTAAGCATTGGAATAGAATATATAAGGTTGCCCGGGTATTTCTTTCTAGGCGGCTTGACATGTTGACAAACCTGGAGTTTTTATGAGATTGGAGGTATCATATTCGTGGCTTGTAAAGTCCTTCCCTCCACCTATTCTTTTAGAAAAAAGATTTTAAAATAGCAAGACCTAGCTTACAGAGATATTCCTGAGAGGGGTTCATAAAAGACAAAGATAGGTGAAATAAATCATCCTGGAAAGAGGAAGATTAAAAAATAGATGTTTGAAGTTCAGTCTAGAAAGAATGGGGTTCTCATTGCCAAGAGCACTGGAGTCATCTTTGTGGTGGAAATCACAGAGCGCTCAGGTGAGTGGCCAGGTATAGAGGTGGAAGCAGATGGAGGAATGCAGGGGGCAACTGCCCTCGACGGACTGAGAGGGATGCTTGCTAACCTCAGAGCTTTGCACGTGAGTGGGAAAGGTTTCACACTGAACTCTGGGACTCTGACTTAGAAGAGATTTGTAGTCCCAATTATGAAATTGGTGCCATTGGGCTGGATCAGGGCACCAATGCAAAAGAAACAGTTCATCTTCCCAGCTCCAGCCCCAGTCTTCTGGCCCCTCAGCGGTCCCTGCTGTACTGCCTTTTAACTCTTAGCAGTCTTAAGTGTTCCCAGATCAAAGACGATCCCATGAGTTCTGCAATTTTATGACAAGGTTTGATTCTAATTCCCTTTAGTTTTCCTGTCTTCTTCCATAATCAGTCATTTTTATTTTTTTATTTTTTTTTTTAGCGGTAGGGTCTTGCTCTATTGCCCAAGCTGGAGTGCAGTGGTACAGTCACAGCTCCCTGCAGCCTCCAACTTCTCGGCTCTAACCATCCTCCCACCTCACCCTCCCATGTAGTTGGGACTACAAGTGCCTGCCACCACACCTGGCTAATTTCAAAATTTTTTGTAAAGAAGATATCTCACTCTCTTGCCCAGGTTGGTCTTGAACTTTTGGCCTCAAGCCTCCCAAAGTGCTGGGATTACAGGTGTGAGCCACCATGCTGGCCTCAGGTATTTTAATTTCAAATATAAGGTAAGTGTCAGAGAGGGGTATTTGCACTTTTATTTCATAATTAGAGACAGTGGGTAAAAGCTTAATCTCCTGTCCAAGTGACATTCTCAGAGTCTCTTAAATGATACAAGCCTGGGCAATGACCCCCTCATCCCTGGAGTAAGAAAGAACTCTGTTACATAGCTGGCTCTGAAAGCTGCTGTCCCTGTCTCTTCAAATGGAGCCAAACGTGGCACATGCTCCCTGCTTGAGGACACAGTTCCACTCACCCATTCACCAAGCCTCACACTTTGGGATGTTCTCACTTGGACTTTCCCCAAAATGGACGTGGTTGCTTCTGCTTCAATCTGCCTTTACCCTGCTTATCTGATCTCACCCTGAGATCTCCCTGGCCAGGACCTGACTTCCTCTAAGCCTCCTCATCCTCCCTATCCCAGTCTGGGCTTGTTGATAGATCACCTGACCACCTCCCCTCCCGACCTACCTTGGCCCCAGGGGTCCTACCAGCTGGGCGCCACCAGGGCTTCAGCTGCCAACCCCAAGGCCAGAAGCAAAGCTCAGACTGCAGAGAGACTGGTATGCCGGCCTGTTCCACTGGAGTATTTTTTTTCTTCCCAACTTTCAGGTTCAAGTGGTACATGTGCAGGTTTGTAACATGGGTAGATCGCATGTTGTAGGAGTTTGGAATAAATATAATTCAGTCACCCAGGTAATAAGCATGATAACTGACAGATAGTTTTCTGATCCTCATCCTCCTCCCCCTCTGCACCCTCAAATAGGCCCCAGCGCCTACTGCTCCCTTCTTTATGTCCCTGAGTACTCACTGTTTAGCTCCCACTTATAAGTGAATGCAGTATTTCATTTTCTGTTCCTGTGTTAATTCGCTTAGGATTATGGCTTCCAGTACCATTCATGTTGCTGCAAAAGCCATAATCTCATTTTTTATGGCCTCATGGTATTCCATGGTGTATATGTGCCACATTTTCTTTATCCAGTCCACCACTGATAGGCACCTAGGTTGATTCTGTGTCTTTGCTGTTGTGAATAGCTGCAGTGATCATATGCATGCCTGTGTCTTTATGGCAGAGTGATTTATATTCCTTTGGGTACATACCTGGCAATTGGATTGCTGGGTCAAATGGTAGCTCTATTTTAAGTTATTTGAAAAATCTCCAGACTCCTTTCCACAGTCGCTGAACTAATTTACATTCCCACCAGTAGTGTCTAAGTGCTTCCTTTCTGCACTGAAAAAGTTTAACGAGCCTTAGCCAATTTGTGAACAAGAGCAAGGGTTTTCAGAAAAGTTTTTGAGCCATAGGATCTTCTCTTCATTTGAAATCTAATGTAGAGATCTTACTTTGGAAAATGCTGATTTATACTTAAAATGAGGGCTGGGGTCTCACTTGCTTCTCACTCTCACCGTTCCTTTCAGGGAGCTACTCTGTGAAACCCCATAGCTATGAGAAGCATGGCTTTGGGTTTTTGACTGGAGGACTCTCAGCCCTTTTCCCACACATGTGCTGGCTTTGCCCGTCCCACCCATGCCTGTGAATCAGCTGCCTGCACTGCACCTATGATTTCTAAATTGCCATCTCCTGATCTCCAACATAACCTTCAGTTGCACGTTTCTAATTCCTTACGGGATCTACCCCAGGAAGCTCCATATGTTTCTCAGTGTCTCCAAGGCTTCATCTAATTGTCCTGCCTGCCACCCCCATCTCTCCTTTACTGCCTCTATTTCTTATTTCCTAAGTTAACCGATAGGATTGCAAGGAAGTTTCGGGTTATCTTAGACTACTTCCAGACTCCCAATTCCTGCATAGGTAACAGGCCACCAATTCCTAAAACTCTACCTTGAAAACGTCTCTCAGGTCTATAACCGATTCCCTATCCCACTGCCACTGCCTGGGTTGGGCTTTTGCCACCTTGGGTAGAGACTGTGGCATCAGTATTTGATCTAATGCCTGCCCCAAGTCATTCCTGACTCTGCAATAAAGAGGAAGCCTTCTGAGCAGTGAGATTGGGAACCACCATTGAAGAATGAAGAGAATATTTATAGGACTTCCTGAAGTCAATAACCGTGAGCTTGCTATATTCCAAGAGCATGCAGCTCATTTGAGAATGTTTCTCCTGTCAATGTCCATTGAGGGAAATGCAAACACAGCCCATTCACTGATTTGCCCTTTGTGTAATCTTTTCTAACCCCTTTTCCCTTATGTGTGGGTGGAGTGCTGTGTTACAGCTGTACCAGGGAACAACTGATCCCATGGGCAACCTGCCGCCAGTGTCCATCATTCACAGGAGACAATCTACTGTGTTTCTCATTGTGCTCCACGATTTACCCACTGCAAGAGAAAACTAACACACAGAGTGATTGTTCTGTCTCCCGTGGAGAGGGTCCTTATTATGACAGAGAAGTTATTTTCTTTTCTGTGGTTTCTTAAGGGCTCTCTAATTGGGTAACCCCCTGCTGACCCCCGGCTCTGGCAGTTTCTATATTGATATCTTTGTTCCACTACTTGCACACTGAAGCCAGAGACGAGTAATTCAAACCAACAGAGAGCATAAGATAATGGGGCTTTTATAAACTACCAGTGTTTAAAAGGCAATGACCCTTTAAGTTCACTGGAGTTCTCTTCCATTAAGAATTTTTCTCACCTGCACATAACAGATGGGGGATGTGTTACAGCCCTGTGTCTGCTCCGGACAGCAGCTGAACTGATCTGCCAGACTTCATGAACTTGAACCTGGACTGCTCTGAAATTCATCCATGTTCTACCCACACTTGGATAACAGCTCAGAATAAGCACAGAAGCGTTCCATTCTGTTTTGAGAAAAATATAAAATATGGGAAAGTATAAAAGATAACGTAACAAAAACCTATATTCCTAGAAAGGTCAACACCTAGAAATATTAACTTTTCAGGGCCAGGCGCGGTGGCTCAAGCCTGTAATCCCAGCACTTTGGGAGGCCGAGGCGGGTGGATCACGAGGTCAAGAGATCGAGACCATCCTGGTCAACATCGTGAAACCCCGTCTCTACTAAAAATACAAAAAAAAAATTAGCTGGGCATGGTGGTGCGTGCCTGTAGTCCCAGCTACTCGGGAGGCTGGGGCAGGGGAATTGCCTGAACCCAGGAGGCGGAGGTTGCGGTGAGCCGAGATCGTGCCATTGCACTCCAGCCTGGGTAACGAGAGCGAAACTCCGTCTCAAAAAAAAAAAAAAAAAAAAAAGAAAGAAATATTAACTTTTCAAATTTTGTAATATTTGCTTGCGGTATTTTTCTAAGGCAAGAAAGCATTAAAGTTAAAACTAAAATCCTGTTAGCCTCCAACCCTAGTGTTCCCAGTCCACACCCCAGGGGCGCCATCATCATAGGATGCTGTAGAGCTATGCAATCCGTTCGTTTATTTTCTTCTACTGATATGAAATTTATTTATTGCATTTCTGGTCTATTAGTGTTAGTACAGTTTTAATGTGTATACGTATATATTTTTTCAAAACTTAAAATTCACCAGTGTCTATATTCTCCGTAACACGGCAATATGGTTACATCCTGTGCTATTTTCAAACACTCTCCTTATCTGAACATCACCCACGTCTCACTTCAAGCTTATTTTAATCACGACGTTTCTTCTCTTTCTTTTCTTCCTTTCTTTTTTGTCTTCCTCTTTCTGTTACTGCCCTAGGATTTATTAAAATATGTTTAATTAGATCTTCTACCAGTTTTAGTATTTCTTTTCTCATCGTTGCTTCTTGAAACTTATTCCCTCTGTTCCTCAAGAACCCAAACACAGAAACACCACTCGATCCGGCAATCCCACTACTGGGTGTACAACCAAAGGAGTAGAAATTGTTCTATCATAAAGACGCATGCATGCATATGTTCACTGCAGCACTATTCACAACAGCAAAGACATGGAATCAACCTAAATGCCCATCAGTGGTAAACTGGATAAAGAAAATGTAGTACCTATGCACTGTGGAATACTATGCAACCATAAAAATAACAAGATTATGCCCTTTGCCAGAACATAGAGGGAACTGGAGGCCATTATGTTTAGCAAACTAACAGAACAACAAAAACTAAACATGTTCTCACTTATAGGTGGGAACAAAATAATGAGAACACATGGACACAAAGAGGGAAACAACACATACTGGGGTTTTTCGGATGGTGAGGGCAGGAGGGAGACGATGAGGAAAAAGAATAACTAATGAGTGTGAGGCTTAATACCTGGTGTAACAAAAATAATTTTTATGTTTTCATCTCTCTGTGCTGTGTTCTGGGTATTTCCTCTGTTCCCCATTTTAATTCATCAATTTCTAGTTTAGCTGTGTTTAGTTCATGAATTAACGCATTTGCATTCTTCCTGCATAGCAGTGGTTATTTCTTGCTTTTGAATACAACATACAACTTTTTTTCCTTCTTTGGGACAATTGAATAATTTTCTAAAATGTCTATATATTTGGCATAGAAAGCATTTATATACAGTAGAAGCGGACAGAGAAGTTTTAGTGTGTACTGAACTCACAATCTTGATTCCTTTTTTTTTAGGTAGAGTCTCCTTCTGCTGCCTAGGTTGGAGTGCAGTGGCATGATCTTGGCTCACTGCAACCTTTGTCTCCCGGGTTCAAGTCTCCTGCCTCAGCCTCCTGAGTAGCTGGGATTATAGGCGTGCACCACCACGCCAGGCTAATTTTTGTATTTTTAATAGACACAGGTTTTCACCATGTTGGCCAGGCTGGTCTCAAACTCCTGACATCAAGTGACCCACCTGCCTTGGCCACTCAAAGTGCTGGGATGACAGGTGTGAGCCACCATGCCCGGCCACAATCTTGATTACTTTTTGACTTAGAGTAAATGCTACCCTTTCCTAAATTATTGCGTCTAGTGTTGCTGCAGTAACCATATTTTCCAAAATAAATACCAATTTTCATAGTTTGAGAAGGGATTGTTTCATAAATTGCCAATTTATTTAATTAAAATGTCTTACAAAAGGCCAATCACATTCAACAATTTTTTGAAAATAATACAATTACATGAACCATGATAATCTCACCAAAGTCCAGAGTGGAAAAGTCAGGAGAAATGAACATTTCTGAATCTATTTTTATAACATAAGCACTAACAAGGCCTGGATGATCCTTTCTCGCTCCGTAGATCTCTAGATGTGGGAAGTAGAGATGAAGTGAATATGTATTAAGTAGACATATTTTATATGGTTTCTTAAAAATCTCAAAAGTAAACTGTTTTCTTGTGATTTGCTTCTTTCAAATCAAAGTAGGATCTAGCAAAACATTACAGTCATTTAAAATTCTCCCACTGATAGTAATGGTGGGTTTTGTTTGTATTTGAGGGCTGATCACATTTATAAATACACAAGCCGTATTGTTGTGAAATTCATGGTTCTTCATTAAAATAAAATTTATGAAACATCCTTTTATTATTATCTCAATTATTTTTTACATTGTTGCCATAGCTAAAGTCAGTAACATTAACAGTTAAACAGAGGAAAAGATAGTCTTTCCTTTGTAAATGGGGAAAGGAATAGTATTTTCCTTGTTGCTTTCAATACTCAGGTTTAAAAAAATCTTGGTTATGAAGTCAGGGAATTATATTACACTAAAGAGCAAACATCATATGTAAATCTCCTTATGTCTCCTTTGTTATTAATTAATGTGCTAATGATGCCAGGAAGTTTCTTAGCTGAAACTTGTGGTTGAAAATAGCTGTTTTCGGAGTGGGGAGGAAATTTGGCCGGATTCCCTTTATAGACCTAAATATTTTAGTACTTATTATACAATGAAGGATTTATCCTCATTTTTGGAAAACTGATGAAATCAGTAATTTGTGATGCGTGTCTGGTATGGAAGGAAATCACAAGAAGATCTACGTGCACCTTTTTAAAATACAAACTGCAAAAATGACAAACAAAGACAGCACATGCAAACTTTCAGTGTTCCCGGGAGGAAAAGCTCTTTCAAAATTCAAAATACATATTGTTCGGTGTTGTTATAAATGAGGTACCTGTGTATCAAACTGGCTTCAAATGACGGACTGGAGTTGTAATTGATTGGCTTCTCCCACCGCCAATCATATGTGTACCAGGAGATGTCATAGGAGGGCTCATAACTCATCTCCCACCCACAGCCTCCAGGTAGTAATTACCTGGTTGCATCTCTTGATGTCTCCCAACAAAAAAATGTGTGTCGGGATCAGAGGGGTAGAAATATATTTAGAAGTTTGAAAACAAGGAGAAAACTCACAAGCAGAAGGCTGATATCAATATGGGTAATAGCCGAATTTTGTTTACTGTTTATCAATTTGGAGAATAAATAAGGAGTAGAGTAGTTCTTTCACAAGAATAAAAATTAGTTCTATAAAAGAGACAAATAGATTCTCTGAATATTGACATTGCCTAAATCATTAGTCACTGTGAAACCTTCAATATTTTGCAAGGTTTGATATTTACTTGGCGCTGCCTGCTTTTATCTAGACCTCTTCAGATCACCTGAGTTTCTACTGTGAAGATCTACTCATTTACTGCTTTTTTTGCTAGATTCTTGTCTGGGAAAATTTAGAATCAACATCCAGAAATTAGCCATTTCCTATGCGATTTTGGTGTTTTCCTTTTTTCATCTTAATTGTAGACAAAGTTTAGTAAAATGAAAACCAGCTTCACATTTATGAACCTTGAGTGAAAAAGCAATGTCTTAAGATATACTTAGCAACAATCTTTTCAGACTATTTAGGTGTTTTCTGTATATAACTCTAGGTATCTGTGCAATTTCTTTGACCAGGGAAGCAAAAAGTTTCAATTCCTTTGCACTCATATAAGAAAGCAGAAGTACCCAGAAAAGAAATGACTTCTGAGAGGGATACCAGAAGTCAGAGAAAGGGCCACACATTGAAACCTGGTTTCAAATATTCTACAAGCAGAGGAAAAGTTGGGCAAACAGCTCCTATGCACAAAGATGACAGTGACAATGCTTTTGCAGTGTCTGAAAACGGACTAAATGGAAAGGTGCTGAACGTGAAAAGTAGACACACACAAAGTTAACATTTCTTGTCGGAGAAGAGGGCTATGAAAAAGAACACTGGCGTCATCTCACAATGCCTTGATGACATAGTGCGTATCAAAAGCTCCTGCCATGAATTTTATGATAATTTTCATCTGAATGGAATTGCTCTCCACTTTACTGTAACACCAGGTTTGAGCCTCCTAAGTGTGCATTTTTAATGTTTTCAAAAACCTTAGGTTGGTGCAAACTGATGACTTTTTGCTGCCTTGCGGTTGAGCAACTAAGAATACCACATCTGCTTCCCCTTGGCTAACCCATTGCCCAGGACAGCCCACGAGGAAGCAAGCTTCCAGTTTTACTCCGCACCTCCCACTCCAGTTGCTCTATCCACCCCTCACCCCCACAACAGCATAATACCGTATTTACTAAATATGTGCCTGGAAAGTTTCCCCAAGAGCTACATGCACTTATGTCCATATTTTACGGCGGTAGATGATAGACATGGAGAGAGAATATGCAAGTTACCCACCTTCATGAGACTGTTGAAAATCACTCCCAGAATTACATCTCATTTCTAAACGTATACTTTGGGAATAAGGGCAAAGAATTAGGAAATCAATGGGATTAACTAAACTCCCTGCCCTCTTATTTCTTATTTTTATAACACTGAAGGGGTTTTTGTCTCATTAAGATCTTGGCAGAGCACTCCACTACAGAGGTCCCATGCTCCCGATAGGAGGAATATGTTCTATTGCAATTTTTGGCTCATATGTTTTACATGTTTCTTCAACAACACAAGAGTTAGCATCAAATCACCTCTGACTAAGGAATGGAGGAACCCACTTTGGGAGAAACTGCCCTAAGAGTACCTTTGTTTTAAGGGTGTAAAAATCCTTAAGTCCTACTTGTACAGAATTGCGTAGGCCCTGCTGAATTTTCATCAATGCTGTCTTCTTTCCAACTCTTTCTACTATATTAGCCTGTAGCAACTAGACAGCCGACAAATCAGTCTAACACCGAAATGCAGAGCTCCTTCTCAGACAATGTGCATGCCAGGAGAAAAGGGCATGAAGATGAAGCACAAAGTATATCTTGAAAAAGTTGTAGGTCGTGTTTTTCAATACATTTTCTTGCCTGGTTCCATTCAGTAAGCTTTGATTTCCTTTCGTCCTGGGAAAGGGATTTATGCTTATTTTTTTTGCCTAGGTGAACTATCTCTAAATACAGTGAAATAATTCAGAAGCTCTGTTATATCAAAGACTTCTGGAAATATGGGAAGAAGATAAGGAAGAAATTGGGCATGGTGGTGCACACCTATTGTCCCACCTACTTGGGAGGCTGAGATGAGAGCATCATAGGAGCCCAGGAGTTCAAGACTAGCCTGGGAAACTTAGCAAGACCCCATTTCAAAAAAAAAAAAAAAAAAAAAGAAGAAGAAGAAGAAGAAGGAGGCGGAGGAGGAGGAAGGAAAAAAAGAGTGACTCACAACACAAAACCTTGCCATTTCCTATAAAAAAAAAGCCACAGTCTGTCCCTTGGAGCAGATGAAGGGCAGATCTCCAGTCTAAGAAGAGGCTCTCTTCTTCCCTGAGTGCAGGAGGGGAAGCCACCTGGCATCTTCTAGCCTGAGCTCACGTACCTGCCACTGTCTTCCACGACACTTGTAAGCAATTGTATTGTTTCCTATGACCCCTGTAACACACCAGCACACGCCTGCTGGCTTAGAACACCCCAAGCTTATTCCCTTGTAGCTTAGGAGTTCAGGATTCCGAAACCAGTCCTTGTTGGCCAAAATCAAAGTTGGCAGGGCTGCCAGAGTTCCTTGGCATGTGGAAGCATTACTGCAATCTCTGCCTCCATGGTCACACCACCTCATCCTCTTCTGTCTGAAATCTCCCCCGCCTCCTACTAGAAACTTTTTGGTGCATGTAGGGCCCACCCAGATAATCTGGAATAATCTCTCCATTTTATGATGCTTGACTTTATCACATCTGCAAAGACTTTGCCTTCTAATGTGGCACTGACAGATTCCAGGGATTAGCATGTGGACCTCTTGGGAAGCCAGGATTCGGCCTCCATCACACCTGTCGTTTCCCTGAAACTCAGATTTCAGGGAAGTGGACATGTTCTTCGTGTCTCTGCAGAGGAGCTCATTCCAAAGAAAGATGGACACAGGTTAGTAGCTGTCCAGGCCAGAAGGAGGGATTACAGTATGTGATGATGTGTGCTGGGATATCTGAGACTAAGATTTGGTCTGGAGAGGGTGTGTTAATTATACTTAAAGTCTTCATTCAGTCTCCTGCATGTGAAGCAATACTCTGTGTACCTGGAAGGATTTAGAATTACAGAGTGTTTCTTTTGTCAGGAACTCGTCTGCCTGTGATACTAAGTAAGACAGAGGCATGAGAAAGGAGACACGACATAGCACAGGGAAGGCAGGGAGAGGTGAAGGAGAAGCGGAGAAAGAGAGATGGTAACAGCAAGAGATGGGATTTGGGCTGGCCTCAGAAGGATGCATGTCCTTTAGGAAACCATCTATGCTCATCTCTCTCGTATTATTCAGTATCTACCTTTGTTTGTGTCTGTCATAATGCTTCTCTCCTTGTTCCTAGTAGTCTGTTTACCTGGCTAGGGTGAGGACAATGGCTTCTCATGTTTTAGCATGTAACATGGTGCCCAGCATGCAGTAGAAGCTCAATAAACATGGGCTGAGTCAAATGAATTAGTGGAAAGGAGAAAGAAGGAAATTTTGGGCAGAGAGCTGGCCCAAGAAAACACTTGGAGGCAGGGCAACTTTTCTCATGTCAGTGTAGCACGAGTCACCATGAAGAAAGTGGGGCAGTGAGCCGGCTGGGCTCGGGGATGGCTGAGCAGAAAGGAAATGAGGAAATGGCTGCTCTGTTCTCACCATGCCTGGCTGTGTTCCCGTGGCTGTTCTTGGCAGGTGTGAGGAGGTGGCAGGCCATGCCTGGCAGAACATACCCACTGATGCAGGAGATGGCACAGAAGAGGGGATAAGGGCAAGAGCCTTGCAGCTCAGGTCCTAGCGCGGCCACCTGTGTGAGCTTGGACAGACGGCTCACGCCCTCTACGTCACGGTTTTCTTATCTGCAAAATGAAGCTCCATCTCACAGTTCTGAACCACGGATAAAGAAGACAAGCTGTGCACAGAGTCTATCGCAGCACCTGGGATGGAGGTAATGCTGACATTTTTGTGACTCTAGATCGCATCCGTTAGGCTCCTCGCTGGAGGGAATCCTGGCCACACGTGTCACTGGCGTCCCTTGGTCAGCAGTACTGACTGGTGCTAAGCCTCTTCTTCCTTGCACAGCCGGCAACTAGCTGGCTTGTGGACTCCAGTAAGTCCCAGGGTAACTTTGAAGAGAAACCTTGGGATTCTGGAGGACAACACTTTCTGGCCCTCTCTGCAAGTGTGAGCACCAATAGGGCCTTTACAAAGGATGAAGCTGCGGCTCTGGGTCGTAGTCCACCTTCAGCTTGCAAAACTCTTGTTTTGCAGCCTTGAAAAACCAAGCGAAGGTGCACGGGGTGCTTTGAGGCATCCTAGCTCAGGTGGAAAACAGGGGTCAAAAAAGGCAAGCCATGGTGCCAGATCTGACTGTAGAGCCAGACTGTGTCACTAGACCGATTTCTCAGAGATTAGACAGGAGCAGAGCCAATGGGACCTTTTCCAGTGTTAACTGGACTTAATTATGAATAATATGAAAGCCCCTTGTCACTGATTGCTTCTCCAGGTATCTCGCTTACATGCTGAAATAAAGAACTTGGATAAAAATTTTCAAGACATTCTGGCACGTTTCAAGGTCTTCACCCTCATGGCAGGGGTCGCATAGTAGGTTTCCTTCTCATCAAGAGGCTTAAAAGTGAGAAAGAGCAGTGCATTTCAAGTTGTTTGATAAACTGAGTAAAGCCCATTTGCCAGTTGGAATATTTTTTTCTAATAGATGAGGTCCTCACTACAGTTCTAATTAAAAATCAATGTGATATATAATTAAATTCTAGTGATCATATATGCACCAGCCCGTCTCTTTAGCTTTTAGTCAAAGGCAGGGGAGGCATGCTGTTATTGATCAGTGCAGGAGCCCTTCGAGGCTGTCAATAGATGGCTCATCTGAGAGCCATGTGACTGCTCAAAGCCCTTTACTCCGCTGACTCCAGCAAAGCAGAGCGATGCTCCTGGACCATTTAAGTGCTCTGCCCAGCAGGCCAGGACCCTGCTCACCATCTCCACCTGCCAGCCAGTCCTTCAAAAAGTGTGCTCCGGGAAGGAGGCTTTGGAAAGGGAGAGAAAGCCAATCAGTGGTTTCCAGCTTCAAATGATCATTTTAGCTTTCTTTTTCCCATGAGACCATGGGTAAGTCCTCTCTAATTATTTTCCATCAGGTGTGTCCAGTACAAAGTTAAGTCCACTGAGTCCGAATGACTAAAGACCACATTGATTCAAGACTTACCTGAAGGCCACTGACATGTCTCAGTGGTTCCATCCAGTCTGAGGAACCCTCCTACCCCTATTACGTGAAGAACTATCATTGGAATTTTCCAGTTTCTTAGAAAGATGTTCATGTTTCCTTATACAAATTCTTGGCAACCTCCCAAGCAATTTACCATAAAAGCACATGTGTGTAAAGTACATAATCCTCAAAATAGTTCCACAATTTTTATTTTTGTCCTCTCATGTGATCCTCATCACAATACAATGACCTGAGGCATGAAAATAGTATTTTTTTTTCTTTTTAAAGAAACGGTCTTGCTCTGGTGCCCAAGCTGGTCTCAAACTCCTGAGCTCAAGTGAGCCTCCCAACATCAGTCTCCCAAAGTGCTGGGACTATGGGTACGCAACATGGGTTTCCCCATGTTGGCCAGGCTGGTCTCAAACTCCTGACCTCAACTGATCTGCCCACCTTGGCCTCCCAAAGTGCTGGGATTACAGGTGTGAGCCACCACGCCAAGCTGGATTCTCGACATATTGTGAAGATAGAGCATTGAAGATTTGTGGCAACACAACAAAACCCCATCTCTACTAAAAATACAAAAATTAGCCAGGCGTGGTGGTGGGCAGCTGTAATGCCAGCTACTCCAGAGGCTGAGGCATGAGAAGTGCTTGAACCTGAGAGGCAGAAGCTGCAGTGAGCAGAGATAGTGCCACTGCACTCCAGCCTGGGTGACCAGGCAAGACTCTGTCTCAAAAAACAAAACACACACACACACACACACACACACACACATATAAATCAAAAAAGTATCGATTTGGGATATATATATTTTTTGTCATCTCCCGACTCACATCCTGGTGCAAGCCATGAGACTCTCTTTCCTGGATTATTGCAGCTGCCTCGGTGGCATGCCACAGCGAGCTGGTTAAATCACTGGAGATGATTGCGGTTTCCAGGAATTCTGCAAGTCAGTTGTTAAAGGCATCCATTACTAAAAATTAAACAATATCAACTTATCATTAGGTTATATTAAAAACCAAGGTAATAAATATTTAAAAGTCAACACTTCCTGATTTTACTCCATTTTACTGAGGCCACTGATCTGTATTTATTCACATGATGCGAATACTGTATGATGCCAGGCTGGCACTCATCTCTCCCCAACTCTGCTTTCATTTTATTTATTTATTTTTGGAGATAAGGTCTTGCTCTGTCATCCAGGCTGCTGGAGTGCAGTGGTGCATCATGGCTCACTGCAGCCTCAAACTCCTGGGCTCAAGTGATTCTCCTGCCTCAGCCTCAGGTAGCTAGCACCACAGATGCATGCCACCATACCTGACTACTTTTTATATTTTCTAGATATGGGATCTCACTATGTTACTCAGCTGGTCTTGAACTCCCAGTCTCAAGCAGTCCTCCCACCTCAGCCTCCCAAAGCACCGGGATTACCAGTGTGAGCCGCTGTACCCTGCCTGCTTTCGATTTTCTTGGTGGAAATCAGCCGTGGGGGAAGTATGAACACCACAGAAATCACCAAACACTACAAATCAGTCGTGGTCGATACTTTATGAACACTCGCTGGCCGTTTCACTCTCAATGAGCCAAAGTCCCCATCTTCTGAAGTAGGAGCTCGCCAAGCCTGAAGCCTGGGACTGCAGGTGTGAGCTAGCACGCGTGGACTTGAGCCTGCTTTTGAATCACGCTGAGTCCTTCACAGTGGTCTCAAAGTCAAACAAAACGGTCAACCCAGAACCAACTTGGGCTCATTTGATCTTAAAGTCTGCCTCTCTCTGATACTTTCAGATCGTGTATTAGGACGGCAGCAGAAGGCGCATGACTGCAGAGAGGGATGGAGCTGAGCTTTAACCTGGCTTTGGCTCTTACTGGTTGTCGTCCTGAAGTCAGTTACTTTGCCTCTCTTTGCCTCAGAGTTTCTTCATTTGCACAATAGTGGTAACATTTGGATTAAAGGAGATACAGTAAGTGTCTGGTATTTGGTCAATGATCATCAAGACGGAGGGTTTATTCCAGAAATACAGGTCAGGCCCCCTCAGCAGGGATTTGGCTGGTCCCACCTGATGTCATTCTTCCCACCAGTTTCAAGCTGGGCTGCTCGCCTGTGGCCAGGGAGTGTATTCCAAAGCATTCCTGTTTGCCAGCTCAGGCCCCGGGGCTGCTGTGAAGTTGCAGTTCCTTTCATGGAGCTTGTGTGTGTGACAGGGTGTGCCCAGCTCTTAAAGTGCTTTGATGAAAATGCCTTTGTGCTAAAAGCTCTATAAATATAAGGCGCAGACCTGGGCGTGGTGTTTCCAGAATACTCCCAATTTTATGTTAGCCATGATCAAAGGCTCAGGTCATAGAAAAGTTGGAAATGGGTTTGCCAATTCAGTGATTCCCCAAAGCAGAAATGGTTGTTTTCTTCTCCTTTTTTTCCAACTTCCATTTCTTGACCTGCTTTGCTTGATGGTACAAAGCCCATCTTGCCTTTCTTGTGTCCAGAGCTACAAAAACCTGACTTCAAGCATCCTTTTAAAGAATTATCAATTGCACACACTCTCTCTACCCCTTTCTCCCCCACCCCACCCAGCAACCACCCAGAGCCACCCAACATCTCCTCCTGGTGGCCATCGTGGAGAGAGATTCTCTGATCACACACCTTTACCTTCAGCATGAATGTACTTCATTTATTCAACCACTTTTTATCGGTTAACTGCTGCACACAAGGCATCTTGCTAGATGCTGGAGATAACGATAAAACAAATAGTGTGCCTGCCTTCATGGGGTCACACCTCTGTGAAGAAACAGAGAAACAAGTGATTATAATTACACGATGACTGTGTCGTAACAGAAGTACACACAGGAGCATGGGGAGGAGCAGGAAAGGAACCCAAGGCACATTGATCTTGAAGCTAAGAAGGCCAGAACTTCAGCGCCTGCTCATTTGCATGGGCCCCTTCTGAGACCATATCACATGTGCATATAACACACACACACACACACACACACACACACACACACACATTTTTGTGACCGCAGCTCAATGCAGCCTCAAACTCCTGGGGTCAAGCGATCCTCTTGTTTCAGCCTCTGGAGGCGCATGCTACCACACATGGCTAATGGTTGTATTTTTTGTACAGACCGGGTCTTGCTAGGTTGCCAAGGCTGGTCTCAAACTCCTGGCCTCAAGTGATCCTTCCTCCTTAGCCTTCCAAAGTACTGGAATTATAGGTCTTGGCCACCATCCCTGGTGTATGGTCACATATTTCTATAAAATTTATAGAAGTAACCCATTTTGAAGGAATCAGTTGATATTACACTTGTCTCCCACACTAACATTTGCTGTCATATTTCTCCTGCTACTGGGGGACATGGAAGCAGGAAAAGGTATCTTTGGAACTGGCTTAGGGAAGGTTTAGTTGGGGATAGAATTTGTTTGGATTTAGTGAGATATTTTTATGTGGTTCACAGTTAAGCTATTGTCAGTCTTCCTTGTGTAGGAGCAGCTTCCAGAAATACTCCCATCACCCACCATTCTGACTCAGCAACGCTGTGACTTAAAGCTTCATGATCAGAGGCTCCATCACAACTGAAACATGTCTTCTAGTTCCGGGCACCAGAGCTAGGTGAACAATGGATGAGAAACGTAATTTAGATGGATGGAGCCAGAAGCTGGTCTGTGGAGTGTTCTTCAAATTATCAGACGTGTCACTTTGTGAGGATTTGGTTGTGGGAAAACTTGAGAGAGGCTTCTGTTGATGTGGAAGCAGTCTTAAACCCTTATACGACATCGCTTCTGAGTTTCGAAGCTGTAAGACCTATTTTCAAACAATCTATAGGCTAAAGCAAATCACCACAAACTACTAAGGCAAAGAGAATGGATCTTTTTTTATCCTCCATATAGAAAATAAAAGCTAGAAAACTGTCCTAGAAGAGATCAGCATTTGCAGCTAAAAGGTAGAAGAAAGAACTATTATAGAGGCATATGAGGCATTCACTATTTCTGTGGATTTCGTATTATCTGTGGAATTTGTCAGATGTTATTGTAATATGTTATGATTTTATACTCATTCTAAATAAATATTTGCTTTCATGCCTAATTTTTTCTTTATGATTTTGGATTCTTTTCTTTCATACTTCAGACCCAATAAAACTTGGATCAGGCCTGGGAAAGAGACCCTAAGTTTGTCCTGGGGAGGACCAGTGGGGCTTCATTGAGAGTCAGCGTGGGTGCCAAGAAATGGAGGAACCTTATGAGTTGGCCAAGGGCAAAGTGAGCAGGGGAATTTCCAGGCAGAGGGAAAAAGTCAAGAGGCATGTGAGAACCCTCTGTAGAGAAAAGTGGAATATTGTAACTGGGGGATGAGAAGTGACAAGGCCCTCCCTTGTATAGTATAAAATGAGTATACTAGTATAGAATACTCATATAGTATGCTAGTATAGAATGAGTATAAAATCATGGGCTAGGTCATGGAGAGCTCTTCTGCTGTCCAAGAGGTTCCCAATGGAAGACACCTGATGGTTCAGGCAGGGAATAGGCAGATGCCAATATGGGGGTATGCTAACTTTTCCGCTGTCTTTATCACTTGCAGCTTTTGATTTATTCTACCTTTTCTCATCTCTCTGCACATATCCCTTTAATCTTCCTCCTTCCTCATACTTTTTGGTTAATTCCCTTGCCTGCCCCCCTCACCACCCTTCCACACCAAGGAATGCTTTTTTTATTCTTATTTTTGAGGCAGAGTCTTGCTCTATTGTCCAGGCTGGAGTGCAGTGGCTCGATCTTTGCCCACTGCAACCTCCCCCTCCCAGGTTCAAGCAATTTTCCTGCATCAGCTTCCTAAGTAGCTGGGATTACAGGTGCCTACCACCATGCCTGGCTAGTGTGTGTGTGTGTGTGTGTGTGTGTGTGTGTGTGTGTGTGTGTTTAGTAGAGACGGGGTTTCACTATATTGGCTGGGCTGGTCTCAAGCTCCTGACCTCAAGCAATCCTTCTGCCCCAACCTCCCAAAATACTGAGATTACAGGCGTGAGCCACCGCACCTGGCTCAAGAAGTGCTTTTTTATCTCTCTTCTGTTGATTTGTGAAATGGGAATGACTACAATCACCAAAGGAACTAACACAATGTCAGTGAGTACCTGTATGTGTTCAGTGCTGAGAAAGTAGTTGATAATTAAAATAGTAAAGATATTGCCCTCAAGAATCCTGGGGGCTATGGAGAGATTCAGCTAAACAAGCAACCAGATATCCGATTTTTAATAAATGCCAGAAAAGAAAGCATGTACTGTACTACAATTGATTTATTCATTCATCCATCAGTGGACATTTGGCTGTTCCTGCCTTTTGCTTATTGTGAATGGCATTGCACTCATCTGCATTTGTGTGAGTACCAGTCTTCTGTTATTTGTGTACAGACCTAGGAGTGGAATTGCTACCATTTGTGTTTGATGCTTTGTCTATCTTCCTGGAATCTTGATTTATCAATTATTCCCCATGCTTCTTCAGTATTTCCATTTATTTCCACCACCTCCTCCCTTCTGGTGTACAGCACATAGAAAGATCCAATATGAAATAAATAGTCAAATACCTTGAAAAAAAGTTCCTATGATTTTCAGATAGAGAGACCTCAATGTTAAGCCATTGTGGAAAATCTTTATTTCACAAAAGGATCTGAAAAGTACAAGGGAACTGAGGAGAAACAAAATCTCAACAAAGGCAGTTCTAGGAAGCCATCTCTCATCCGGCTTCATTCTTGAGCAATTACCACTGTACTGGTTTTTATTGTCTTCATGGACTTAGGAAAACAAAATTGGGACCCACTTCTCTACCTTTCCATAGGCTGATTTATTTCTTGATTTAGTGACCTTGCAAATATAGACAGATTACTTTTATAAGTTGCTTCATAAGATGGAGCAATCTGAAGTTGCGGTGACACAAGACAGCATAAAACCAGCCCGTTGCCTTGTGGTGGGAAGGATTTGGGCTGGAGAATTTTAGCCTGTATTCCTGGCCAAACAACTGAAGCCATTCTGTACTCTGCAGAATTTGAAAATTAAGCAAAACTCTTTGCAACAATGCCTGAGTTGCTTTCTAAGTGTCCTTTCAGCTTTAGAAGCCTAAGATTCTAAATATACTGCTGGCTTTGCCATGTAATCAGATACAAAGGTGGCACCATTACCATTGACATTTCTGACTCTGAGTCTAAGCATAAGAGATTTGTTGAAACAGAAATTGGCTGATTAGCATATTTCCATTTCTAAAAAGTACACTGACTTCACTTCCCTTTGCACTTGTATGTTCTGCATGTGGAGTGTTTGGTGAAGAACGTCTCACAAGGAGGTCCTGGCTTAAGCAACTTGGGGTAATTCTTCAGTTTCCACGATGGGTCTGTTGTGCTGTGTTTCAATCCATCCATGCAGCCTGGTTGAGGTTGTGTTCCTACAGGTTGTGATTCTCACTTCCCAAACAGGTGGCCTTTGTCTGTACCTACTTGGAGACACCGTCCTGCATTGATGTTTCCATTGCCTCTTTGTGTTGACTCAAAAAGAAACTTGCTGAAATCATGTCTCCAGGATAAATGGCATAAAAGCCTTGTTTCCTTAGACATTTTCTGCCTGTGTGCATTTTCAAGTATTGACAATGGTTGTCCAGTGAATATACTGTGCTCTGGCAGGGTCAATAGTTCCTGGATCTTCAGGGATCATCTTGTCTACTAATTAAGCCCTAGAAATTTCTAAAAACAGATATTTGCTTTGATATTTCTTGAAACAAAGGCATAGATTGAGCAACTTGAGGTTGTTAGTTGCTGTAGCCGAAGGGCTTCTTTACAGAGAAATGAAAACAATTCTGCATTTTCTTCTCATTTAATCCCATCAAGACTTAAAAAGGAAAAAAAAGGAGAGCTACTCATGTATAGTCTATGAGAATGAGGTCCCTAGGAGCTGCACATCTTGGGAGCACTGTAGCCTTGTACATGTTTGTTCACTCAAGAAGAGTTTGCAAGTACACGTTTCGTTGAAAGTATTTGTAGAGCTCTGTAACTGCACTGTATAAATGCCCCCTTCCTTGGGAATTTGTTCACTCAACAAATATTTATTGATTGTCTACTCTGTGGGAAGCACTATACTTGCCCTGGGCACACAGGCGTCTATAGTCAGCTGTGTATCCTTAAAGAGCTTGCAAAGTTGCTAAAGGAGAAAAAGAAAAAAAAATGTAATGGTGGAGCTATTTGCATGCAAACACTAAGCTCCAATGTTTGCAGATGTAATAATGAAGCCCCCAAGTTAATAGTAAACAACTTTCCAGCCCCAAAGACTTCATGCCCCTGCTAAGACTGGATAAATGTTTTCACCACAAAATATCGGATTAGTAGTGCTTCATTTATGGTTTACATGGGTTATAACAAAAACGTGAGTGCTGCTGGAATGTCTTCTACTAGTCTGCACTCAGAGAAACCTCTGAGCGTTTTCCTTTCCGTAAAGAAGTTAATTTTCTTTTAGCTACTTTTTGGACCTTCAAAATGCAGCCAAAGAGGAGCCAGGGTCTACGTTACTGTATCAGGCTTCTCTAGAGGAACAGAACTAATAGGGTAGATGTACATATAAAGTGGAGTTTATTAGAGAGTATTGACTCACACGATCACAAGGCGAGGTCTTACAATAGGCTGTCTGCAAGCTGAGGAGCAGGAAGCCAGGCTGAGTCCCAAAGCTGAAGAACTTGGAGTCCGATGTTTGAGAGCAGGAGGCACCCAGCATGGGACAAAGATGGAGACTGGAAGATTAAACCAGTCTAGTCTCTCCATGTTTTCCTGACCGCTTTTATCCTAGTCACGCTGGCAGCTGTTTAGATGGTGCCCACTCAGATCGAGGGTGATTCTGCCTTTCCCAGTCCACTGAATCAAATGTTAATCTCCTTGGCCAACACTCTCACGGACACACCCAGGAATAATACTTTGCATCCTTCAATCCAATCAAGTTGACAGTATTAACCATCACACCTACTTATTTGCCTTCATTCTTCTCTTGAACCTTCTAGAGTAATAAGCCCTGAAAATAGAGATCAGTCATGGCTGGAGCTTCCGTGGCCCTCGTATAGTTTTGTTTTGAAGACTAGTCAGAAATACAGAAACGCTGACCTTGACCTTCAGCAAAAGTCATTGAAGAAAGAAGGAACCAAACCCTCTTGCTCTCACTCAGTTCATGGCTATGCTCTCTGTGGGCAGAAATGCAGCTTTCTCTGGAGTTTGTGGGTTTTCTCTACTGTTTCTTCTCCATACCTATAAGAAGTGTAAGATGAAGTCGATGTGGGTAAGTAACCCGTCTGTTCACATTTATTTTTAGAAAGAACTTTGAGGCAGTAAATGTGAGGCAGTGACATACACAGCTCCCTGGAATAGTTTATTAATCATGTTAACATTTACAAGCCATAATCCTTCTACTGTTTGAGAGGAAAAAAATCTGAAAACAATATTTATACTAATTAATTTTTTATGGGCCTTTCCACCCTAATGAATGAGTGTTGAGCAAAGCAATGCAAGATACTTAGAGTGTTGAGAGATTTCTTTTTAAAATTGCCATTTTAATTCCAGATTCAGGGGCACATGTGAGGGTTGTTATGTGGGCATATCGTGTGACGCTGAGGTTTGGGCTTTTATTGATCCCATCACCCGGATTCCGAGCACAATACCCCATAGGAAGTTGTTCAGCCCTTACCCCCAACCCCCTCCTTGCGGAGTTCCCATATTTATCTCTGTGTGAACCCAAGATTTATCTCTCACTTTTAAGTGAGAACATGCAGTATTTGTTTTTTCATTCCTGTGTTAATTCACTTAGGATAATGGCCTCCCGCTGCATCCATGTTGCTGCAAAGGACATGATTTTATTTACTTTTATGGCTGCATAGTATTCCATGGTGTCTGTGTACCACATTTTCTTCATCCAATCCACCATTGATGGGCACCTAAGTTGATTCCACGTCTTTGCTATGGTCAATAGTGTTGCAGTGAACATATGCGTACATGTGTCTTTTTGATAGAACAATTTATTTTCCTTTGGGTATATACCCAGTAATGAGATTGCTGGGTTGAATGATAGTTGTTTTTAGTTGTTTTAGAAATATCCAAACTGCTTTCCACAGGGGTGACCAAGTTACATTCCCACCAACAGTGTAGACACATTCCCTTTCTTCCTGTCTTTTTTGACTTTTTAATAATATTTTTAATAATAGTCGTTCTGACTGCTGTGAGGTGATATCTCCTTCTGGCTTTGGTTTGCATCTTTCTGATGTTAGCGGGTTTTCAATCCTTACCTTCTAGTCATGCCCAGTTCTCATGGGCGCCTCTCAGTTATCTCCCAGCTGCGAGCATTGCCCCCAAACAGCTCGATACGGATTTTCAGTGGGTTATCCTGCAATCGCTCCATCACTTCTGTATTTTCCTGCCTTTGCCTATCTCTAAAGCCACACCAATATGATAATCATTAGCATGGATGAAAATTTGATTTTCTACCTTTTAGTCTTCTAGGAAGGCAGAGCTGGAAGCAATGGGTGAAGTTTGGAAAGGCAGATTTCAATTAAACAAAAGGGCCCCCTTTCAAATCATCAGAGCTGCCTGTGGATGGAGCCACTTTGAAAGGTGGTGAGCACACAGTCAGCAGTGCTCTGCAGGTGAAGAGGCTGCATCATATTATCAGGGATGGCAGAAAGAAGGTGCCAACATTAAGAGGGAAGACGGAAACAAAAACATGCCTCTGGTCCCTCTGGACCCTCAGTCTTTATTTTATTATATTTTATTTTATTTACTTGTTAATTATATTTTTACCCAGACTGGGGTGTAGTGGTGCCATCATGGCTTACTGCAGTCTTGAACTCCTGGGCTCAAGCAAACCTCTAGCCTCAGTGCCCTGAGTAGCTGAGACCACAGGCAGAACCACCATGCCCAGCTAATTTATTTATCTTTTTGTAGATATGGGGACTCACCATGTTGCTCAGGGTGGTTTTGAACTCCTGGCCTCAAGCAATCCTCCCACCTTAGCTTTCCCTCCACGAGTCTTATATTTCCCCAAGTCAGTAGCACTGAGGAGAGCAGTTTCCACTGCAGATTCTGACCGCTCCCATCACCAGAAGGTGCTTAGTACACAGTGCAGGGAAATGAGGCTGTTTTCCACATTTGGCATTTGCTCCTAGAGGTTTTTTCACTTTAGGTTCAGGTCCTGGGATGTAGGTCAACAAGATGTTGCTGGACTTTGCAGACAGGTGTGCGCATGCCTAGTCTCTGCACACACTTCAATTTAGCCTCTCAGATGAACTGAGCCATCCTCAGTTTGGTTGAGCTGGTGGTTAGGCAGATTAAAATGAGCAGATTATCATGTGCAGACTCTGCAGCTCTATGGAGAAACATCATAGAGTCCAGGTTCAGTCTACGTTGTGGCAGGGGAAGGGGACTTTGGGTAGGGAGAAAGGCAGACGGGTTCTCTTATTCGGCGGGGCTGGGAAAAAGATGTCAGTGCTTTTCAGGAATGTAGCAAAACTCACGCTTCCAGGCTCTGAGCAAGTAAGTATCTAAATCAGCATGAAAGCACCCTCTCAGCCCTTCCAGCATCAGTGGGCAGCTGCTGAGGAAGCTGGGACCACATGGACTCAATGTGCTCTGGATCCTGCTGCTGAACACTCAGGCTGATCTCTCAAGTTGGCAGCACAGAAACACATCGTGTCAGTTACAGCCTGGCTGCCTGAGGAAGCATCTTTCTAAGGAGGCTCATGTACAATGAGCATAAGAACTTTCTAGAAAGCTGCTCCCAGGGACTGGTGCTGCTCACGGTCTTCAGTGCTGGCCTTCCTCATGGAGAGGTGCAGAGGAAAGAGAATGTCCGTTCTCACGTGGGCGGCAGGGGCCACGCTGATAGCCACATGGCCTCCACCTTTCCCTTTCCCTGTGCACATTTTCCCTTCCCTGACTAGGACCCTATAGTCAGCACCCCAGAGGATGTTTTCTATAACTAAATCCAAGGCCAAAGACCGTCAGACTCTAGTGGGAACTTTTATGACTGCCATGTCACTGTGACTGAGAACTTGCCTCCTTGGTCAAAGGCATATTTTGATCTTCTGGCAGGTGATGTTGATTTACCTATTAATACAAGTCACCCAAGAAAATTGCCACTCATTGCCTGAACAATCATTCCTAATTAATATGAGAGTGCTGAAAGAGGAGACTTGTTACTTTTGTTTCCAAAAAACGCCTCATGAAAGATCCACAAATGTAATACACTGCTTTTATTTTAAATATAAAAAAATATGAAACACTGGATTTTGTTCTGATCACAACAGCAGTATATCTTTTATGAATTTTTTGTATATTTCTATACAGTCATGCCCTGCATGACAATGTTCTGGTCAACAATGGACTGTAGCTATGACGGTGGTTCTGTAAGATTATAATGGAGCTGGAAAATTCCTATCACATAGTGATGTGTTTAGATGTTTGTAGACACACAAATACTTACCATTGTGCTCCAGTTGCCTAGAGTATTCAAGAGAATAGCATGCCACACAGGTATAGAGCACTATATATACAGTACAGCAAAAGGCTGGGTGTGCAGCAGGCTCTGCTGTCTAGGTTTCTGTTAAGCACACACACACCTAGATGGTATATTTTATTTGCACAATGAGGGAATCATCTACCAACTCATTTCTCAAATGCATCTCTGTCATTATCTAATGCATCATTGTATTTTTTCCTACAATTATTTATTAATAGCTCATTTATTATTATTAATACATTTATAATTATTAATAGCTCATTTGTTATTATTACACACAAACCTAGATGGTATATTTCATTTGCACAATGAGGGAATCATCCAACAACACATTTCTCAGAATGTATCTCTGTCATTAAGTAACGCATAACTGAATTTTTCCTACAATTATTTATTATTATTATTATTATTATTATTATTTTGAGACAGAGTTTTGCTCTTCTTGCCCAGGCTAGAGTGCAATGGCATGATCTCAGCTCACTGCAACCTTTACCTCCCAGGTTCAAGCGATTCTCCTGCTTCAGCCTCCCGAATAGCTGGGATTACAGGCATGCGCCACTGTGCCCAGCTAATTTTTTGGTATTTTTAGTAGAGACGGGGTTTCACCATGTTGGCTAGGCTGGGCTTGAACGCTTGACCTCAGGTAATCTACCCACATTGGCCTCCCAAAGTGTTGGGATTATAGCATTAGGGTTTTGCTGGTCTTTGTGTTTCTCTTAGTATCTTTTAGAGTACCCAGCACATTTGTCAGAATCTGTGATGTTTTTCTAAGGACTCAAAGCCAATGAGACCTGGTTTCCTGTGGGGTGCTGCTAAGGTGTGAATGTTTGTGCCCCTCCAAAATTTGTGTTATAACATAATCCTGGCCAGGCATGACGTCTCACACCTGCAATTCAAGTGCCTTAGGAGGCCGAGGTGGAAGAATCACTTAAACCCTGGAGTTCAAGACCAGCCTGGGTAACATAGTGAGACCCCACCTGTACTAAAAATTTTAAAAATTAGCTGGGCATGGTGGCGTTCACCTGCAGTCGCAGCTACTTGGTAGGCTGAGGTGGGAGGGTCGCTTGAGCCTGGGAGATTGAGTCTGCAGTGAGTTATGATTGTGCCACTGCACTCCAGCCTGGGAAACAGAGCGAGACCCCATCTCAAAACAAAACAACAAAACAAAACCAGCCAATGCAATAGCATTAGGAGATGGAGCCTTTAGGATCAGGTCATGAGGGCTCTATCCTCCTGAGTGGAATTAGTGCCCTCAGAAAGCTCAAGGAAACCTGTCTGACCTTTTTGCTGTTTCAGCATTCATGGCTTCTGCCATGTGAGGACTCGGCAAGAAGGCGCCAATGTGGAAGCGGAAAGCAAGCCCTTACCAGACACTGAACCTGCCAGTGCCTTGCTCTTGGACTTCCCAGCCTCCAGAACTGTGCAAAATAAATTTCTATTATTATAAATTACCCAGTCTAAGGTATTTTGTGAAGGCAGGCTGAACTAAGGCAAGTGTTTACCGTGAAAGGATTCAAGGAGCGAGGACTATGGTTAAATACCCTGGTTGCAGGAATCAGGAACAGAAATTTGAGCAGGGAGTTGCCCAAGGTAACTCAGGCCTGGGTGGTGGGGGATGGATGGGGGCCTCCTCTGGATTGTTCTGCAGAGCAGCAGGAGGCCTCCAGAGAGCAGAAGCGTTTCCACGTTACATGGACTTCAGCCAGTGGGGTACTGGTAAATGTTTAACAACTGGGTCTCTGGGGAAACATAGTCCTGAGTTGAAGCATTTGCTGATTTCTGTGGTATAAATGCCCGTGGTGTGGAGTATTGCAGGCTACCACTGTGAAGGAAGTCACTGAATGTGCAACTGGAAAGAGATGTGTGCCGTGGACTCTTGTGAGTTGGTATGAGCTGACAGTATCTTGTTTCTGTGCAATCTATCCATTCATTCTTCCATTCATGGCAGGACCACAACTACTACTTGAGGCAGGAGCCAGTGGGGGCAGAATTTAGCATCCCATGGGGGCCAGGAGCACAAAGCAGACAGTGTGTCCAACCACCAGCCCCACACGCTGGAACTGGGGCTCGGCTTAGGGGCAGGAAGACACAGTGCTAACCTGAAAAGTTGGGGCAAGTTTCAGTCATGACAGCTGGGGAGGAAGACTGATCACTGGGCTGCAGTGGGGCCCGGCACTCTTCCCTGGCCAGTTTCAGAACTGATGTCATGACCCAGCCATTGATGTCCTTGAAGCTTTGGATGTCTGTCCTCTCCTGCTCAGACCTGGTTCAGATACAAACAAGGGATATTGGCTGAGGGAGGGAAAAACAGGGACCCCAAAACCAGGGGCCAGGCAAGGCTTTCGATAAACACCTACCACATGAATCTGATGTCTTCATTTACCCACAAAAGAGGGAATGGAATATTCCTATATAATAATATTTTACCCTTACATTATCACCTAACTTATTCAACCAACAAATATTTTTAGATGAACAAGAGAGACAAGAGTTTGCTGTTTTGGAAGCTGCATTTTTGTGGAGGGGACAGATAATAGACCATTTATAATATTACCAAATTGTTTCTGATTGAGACGAAGGCTAGGAAAGGCTGAGGGAGGGGTGGCAGAGCAGGGACAGGAGATGTGTCCCTTTATACACAGTGGTTGTGTTCTTTCTGAGAAGATATTGGGGCTAAGCAAGGATGATGATAAGGGACCCATCATTCAAAGAGCAAGAAGCAGAGGCAGAAGATAAGGCAAATGCCAAGTCCTGAGGCAGGAAGAAGAGGGAAGGAAGCACAGCCTGAAGACAGGAGGGCAGAAAGCTGAAGTGTGGTAAGAGAGGGAGGGACAAGGTGACATCAGAGAGACAGAGAGTTCCCGATCTGGTAAGGCCTTGAAGGTCAAATGAACCATTTGAATTTGAATTTGGTTCTAGGTGAAATGGGAAGTCCCCTAGGCAATGCCATTTTCCTGGTTCATGGACTCAGACTGGGAAAATGACATTGCCTGGGAGGTCCACCCCATCCCCGGACATACTGATAAGAATCTGTTCTAACCAGGTCCCTAGATAGTTCACGTGTACTGTAATGGTCTGCTCAGGGTGTCATAACAAAATGCCATAGACTGGGTGGCTCAGACAGCAGAAATTTATCTTCTCACACTTCTGTAGGCTGGAAGTTCAAGATCAGGGTGCTAGCATGGTCAGGGCTGGTGAGGGCCCTCAGTTTGCAGAAGATCACCTTCTGACTGTGCTCTCACATGGTAGGGGCAGGGGAGAGACAGAGAGAGAGAGATTTCTCTCTCTTTTCCTCCTCTTATAAGGCCATAGTCCCATTGGATTAGGTCCACACTCTTATGACTTCATTTGGCCTTAATTACTTCTGAAAGACCTTGTCTCTAGATGTCCCCTTGAGAAATAGGGCTTACACATATTAATTTGAAAGTGGGACACAATTCAGTCCTTAGCTCACACGTTGCTTTTGAGCAGCACGGATCTAATATTAGTAATTCTCAAACTTCAGCATACATAAAATCACCTGAAGGAACTGATGAAACCCGGATTCTTGGGCCTTCTGGGATTTTTATTCAGTTGCTCTGAATCTGATTCAATAATTTCACCCAAGAATTTTCATGTCTAAGAAGCTTCTTGATGCTGATACTACCAGTCCATGAGCCATACTTTAAGTGGCACCAAATTAGACAACATATTTGGGTCACCAGTTTTCAAAAAAGTAAAATATCGCAAGAATCTAAAGGTAATTAAAAAAAAATTCAGCTGTTCTGAAGACTTTTCATATTTATAACATTTTAAAACATCATTTATTTTTAAGTTATATGCAATCACACTGCATAATGACATTTTGGTCAATGACAGATGACATATGCTAGGCTGGTCCCATAAGATTATAATGGAGCTGAAAAATTCCTATCCCCTAGTGATCAGAGCTGTCACAGTGTCAAAGTACAACGCATCACTCACGTGCTTGTGTGATGCTGGTGTAAACCAGCCAACTGTACTGCCAGTGACATAAAAGTCCAGCATATAAAAGTACACACAGTACATAATACTTGATAATAGCAAACATCTATGTTACTGCTTAATGTATATACTGTACTTTTTAATGTTATTTTAGAGTATGTTCCTACTTCCTGAAAAGAAAGTTACCTGTAAAACAGCTTCAGGTAGGTCCTTCAGGTATTCCAGAAGATGGTAGTGTTAGCCTTGGAAGGGACAGCTCCATGCATGTTATTCCATCCGAAGACCTTCCAGTGGGACAAGATGTGGAAAGGGGAAGCAGAGCTATTGACGATCCTGACCCTGTGTAAGCGTAGGCTCATGTGTGTGTCTCAGTTTTTAACAAAAGTGCTTAAGAAAATATTTTTGTACAGCAGTACAGTGTGTGTTTTAAGCTGTTATGAGAGTCAGTTTTAAAAAATTACAGTTCATAAGAAAAGAAGCTACAGTAAGCTAAGGTTAATGTGTTGCTGAAGAAAGAGAATTTTTTTTTTTTGAGATGTAGCCTCACTCTGTCGCCCAGGCTGCAGCGTAGCGCGATCTCGGCTCACTGCAACCTCCGCCTCCTGGGTTCAAGTGATTCTCTTGCCTCAGCCTCCTGTGGAGCTGGGACTACAGGCATGTGGCACCATACCCGGCTAATTTTTTGTATTTTTAGTAGAGATGAGGTTTCACCATGTTGGCCAGGATGGTCTTGATCTCCTGAACTCGTGATCTGCCAGCCTCGGTCTCCCAAAGTGTTGGGATTACAGGCGTGAGCCACCGTGCTCGGCCGAGAAGTTTTTAAAAATGAACTTAGTGTAGCCTAAGTGTGCTGTGTCTATGAAGTCTACAGTAGTGTACAGGAGTGTCCTAGGCTTTCACATTCACTCATTCACGGGCTCACCCAGAGTGACTCCCCGTCCTGCAGCCTCCATTCAAGGCAAGTGTCCCAGGGAGGTGGACCATTATTTATCTTGTTAATCATAATTTTACTGTAACTTTTCTATGTTTAGATAGGCAAATACTTATCATTGTGTTCCAGCTGCCTACAGTGTTCAGTATAGTCACCCACTGTGAAGCTTTGTGGCCTAGATGAGTAGTAGGTTGCGCCATCCAGGTTTACGGAAGTGCACTTCGTGATGTTCCCACAATGACAAAATCACCTAACGATGACATTCTCAGTATGTGCCTGTCATTAAGCAACACGTGTACAAGTATTTAAATTTTTTTTTTTTTTTTGAGACAGAGTCTCACTCTGTCACCCAGACTGGAGTTCAGTGGCACAATCTCAACTCACTGCAACCTCTGCCTGCCAGGTTCAAGCAATTCTCCTGCCTCAGCCTCCTGAGTAGCTGAGATTATAGGCATGCACCACCACATCTGGCTAATTTTGTTTTGTTTTGTTTTTTAGTAGAGATGGGATTTCACCATATTGTCCAGGCTGGTCTTGAACGCCTGACATTGTGATTCGCCCGCCTCGGCCTCCCAAAGAGCTGGGAGTACAGGTGTGAGCCACCAGGCCCGGCCTACATGTTTAATTTTAACTGATTTGTTGTTATTTCGGCTAAGTGGAGTTCTCCTTAGGTACTTTCCTTTGATCACCTGAAGTGCTTTGCAAGCATTTTGTTAATCCTCAAATCTACTCCAGGGAGGATAGTAAATAAAAAATTAAATGTGGAGAATCAACAGTGTTTTGGGTCATGGGTCTCTACAACTGTGGTTATCAAACCAAATAAGGGTGCTTATAGACCAGCCATGGTTGGTATTGTTAGCATCTAACTTAGTTCAGCAGTTCACACACTGCAGGTTGTGAGGTTTAGCAACAACGCAACAATGACTTACAAAAGCTGCACTGTTTTTATTCTACCACCATTTTACCTAATTATTTCTGGTACAAACCCCAGTGGAAACAATGCATATTTTGTTATAAAATTCCAGCCAGAAACTTTGGACCTCAGACAAGAAGGAAACTTTGGCAAAGCTACCAGGGTAAAACCATGGCATGCAAATTCCTACATACATAAAATGAAGAATTAATGTAAAATGTCGTGCCAAGAGCACATTACTTAATATTTGCGCATTTTCTATTAAAATTAACTTGCCTGGAGGAGAAGTGGTTTTTTCCCCCCATGGTTAAAAAATATTATTCTAGTCATTGTCAGGCACAACTCATTTCGAAGTGTATTATTTCAAAATTCACTGAAGGAAATGTTTAGGAGGCCAGGTTCAGTGGCTCACACCTGTAATCCCAGCACTTTGGGAGGCTGAGGCAGGCAGATAGTTTGAGCCCAATAATTCAGGACCAACCTGGGCAACATGGCAAAGCCCTGCCTCTACAAAAAATACAAAAATTAGCCGGTGTGGTGGCATGCCTGTAGTCCCAGCAACTTGGGAGACTGAGGCAGGAGGATTGCTTGAGCAATCCCCTCCACGGGAAGTGGAGGCTGCAGTGAGCCATGATTGTGCCACTGCACTCCAGCCTGGGTAACTGAGTGAGACCCTGCCTCAAAAATAAAATTAAATTTAAATAAATAAATACATAAAAATAAATTTAAAAGAAATGTTTAGGAGCTAGGGCAATGTGTTTGCAGTTGGAAAAGACCATTCCTTTAAACAAGCTCAAGTGCTATTAAATTTGTTAATAGGATGCCATTAACAAATTTATTTTCAACATTCTGTCCCCAAAATGCAACTTATGGTTTTGAGGATAATTGGGAAAGTCCCTAGTGCTGGAAGTTTTTCTTCCATGACAGTTTTTTTAAATTCAACTTTTTATTTTGAGACAATTGTAGAGGCACATGCAGTTTAAGCGGTAATTCAGTGAGATCCCATTCACCTTAACCCCCAGCAGCCACAAATGTATTTTCTATTTCTACGATTTTGTCCTTTTTTGGAATGTTATATAAATGGAATCATTCAGTATGGAAGTTTTTGGGACTGACCTTTTCCACTCAGCATGATTCTTCAGATTCATCCAGGTTGCAGTGCATATCAACAGCACATTCCTTTTTATTGCTGAGTAGTACTTCGTGGTATGGATGTATCTAGTTTGTTTAATCACTCATCCATTTAAAGTTATCTGGGTTCTTGCTAGCTTTTTGTTATTATGAATAAAGCTGCTATAAACATTTGTTTATGGGTTTTTGTGTGCACTCAGGTCTCTCTTTCTCTGGGATAAATGCCCAGGAATGCAGTTCCTGGGTCGTGTGGCAGTTACATGTTTAGATGGTTAAGAAACGATCACACCGTTTTCCAGAGTGGCCGTATGATTTCACACTCCCATCGGCAATGTATCAGTGATGCCGTTTTCCTGCAAATCCTTGCCAGCATTTGTTGTCACTTTTTAAAATTTTTAACCCATTCTGATTGGAATATAGTGATTACTCACTGTGGTTTTAGTTTGCATTTCTCTCGTGGCTAATGCTGTTGAACGTCACTTCACTGGCCTGTTTTCCAGCTTTATATATTATTCAGTGCAAAGCATGTGTATGTGTTTTGCCATGTTCTAATTGGATGGTTTGCTTTTTTACTGTTGAGTTTTGAAAGGTCTTTGCATATTCTAGATACTAATTTTTTGCCAGGTGCGTGGTTTGTAAATAATTTCTACCACTCTGAAGCTTGCCATTTTCATGGAGTCTTTCACGGAGCAAGAGTTTTTAGTTTAGATGCCCGGCAATTTATCAACTTTTAATTCGATAGATCACGCATTATGTGTCAAGTCTGAGAACTCTTTGTTTAGCCCTAGGCTCTGAAGATGTTTTTCCTAAATGTTTATAGTTTCACATTTTAAATTTAAATCTTTGATCCATTTTGAGTTAATTTCTATATAAAATATGAGACTCATGTTTAGGATTCCGTTTTTGCCTATGGATGTCCAATTGCTTTGTTTTTCAATTTGTTGAAAAAAAGTGGTTCTTGCTCCATTGAATTGCTTTTACACCTTCATCAAAAATTAGTTGATTATATTTGTATGTTTCTATTTCTGGGTTGTTGATTCTGTTCCCCCGATTTATGTGTCTGTCCTTCCATCAATACACACAATCTTAATTACTTGGCTCTATAGTAAGTCTTGAAATTGAATAGACAGATTCCTCTCCCTTTATTCTTCTTTTCCAAAATCTTTTTGGCTCTTCTAGTTTCTTTCCTTTCCATAGGAATTTTAGAATAATTTTGCCTATATCTGCAAAACACTTTGCTGCAATTTTGATAGAAATTGCATTAGACTTTATCAATTTGGGCAGAATTGACATCTTTACTATATTAATTACTTTCAATTCATGAACATATTATATATCTCCATTTACTTAGATCCTGTTTGATTTCTTTCATCAGCATTTTGCAGTTTTTAGCATACAAAGTCCCATACAAGTTCTGTTAGATTTATACCTAAGTATTTCATTTTTGAGCAATTGTAAATGTTACCATATTTTTAATTTCCATGTCTGCATGTTCACTGCATTCATGAATAGCAATTATGTTTTGTATGTTATTCTGTATCTTGTAAGCTTGCTGATGTCATTTATTAGTTCTAGGAGTTTTTTGGGTAGTAGATTCTTTGGGATTTTCTATGTAATCCTGTCCTCTGAAAATAGAGGCAGCTCTTTTTTTCTTTCTAACCTGTATCCCTTGTACTTTTTCTTGCCTTGTTGTATGACTAGAGCTTCTAGCACTATGTTGAGAAGAAGTGATGAGAGTGGACATCCTTGCCTTCTCCTGGTCTCAGGAGGAAGCATTAAGTTTTTCACAAGTAAGTATATTAGATATAGATGTTTGTAGAAGTTTTTTTTTAATCAAGTTGAGGAACTGCCCCTCTAATATACTTGTTTATATTTAAAAATTTAGGAATTTTTTAGATTATATTAAGATTACAGGAGTTTTTTTCTCTTTCTTTTTCTTTTTGATACGATGACAATCATATTTTTCAAGTTTTTTTTTTTTTTTAGACGCAGTTTCGCTCTTGTTACCCAGGCTGGAGTGCGATGGCGCGATCTCGGCTCACCGCAACCTCCACCTCCCGGGTTCAGGCAATTCTCTTGCCTCAGCCTCCTGAGTAGCTGGGATTACAGGCACGCACCACCATGCCCAGCTAATTTTTTGTATTTTTAGTAGAGACGGGGTTTCACCATGTTGACCAGGATGGTCTCGATCTCTTGACCTTGTGATCCACCCGCCTCGGCCTCCCAAAGTGCTGGGATTACAGGCGTGAGCCACCGCGCCCGGCCATTTTTCAAGTTTTTTTTCCCTCGAGTTTATAAAAGTACTTTTGTCATCTATTTCCATCCAACGGATGTTGTATTGTTGTTTTGCCTTTCCTGGATTTGCTATGGAATGTGCTGCTTACATAGAAGAAATGTTGGTGCTCAATTTTAAGCTAACTCACCAAAAATGAAAAAAAAAAAGTCTCAGGTCATAGCTTGGCTAGTGAAAGACCCATTTCTTTATGGTTTTGGGTATAACACAGAAAAGATGTTGGGAAACAAAGGAAAAGGGATTGTGGGTTCAATGGCCCTGCCATTCTTCTGTCTCTGCTTGGCCCCCCTGCCTCCCAGGCCTACCGAGAGCTGGCTTTGCAGGCTGAACTCCAGAGTCAGAGATATCTTTCTCCCTCACCCTCATTCCCTTGGGGCCACTTGGCACTGCAGAGCTCCAGCAAAGCACATGTTCATCTCTGACTCCTGCCTGAACACCCACAGGTCTTTTTCCTCTAGGTCAGAGTTTTTGTTTTCTTTGTTTTTCCCCAGCCTGTTCAATGAGAGCTGCAGGACAAGAAGGCAGGCATTGTTGCTTTCCTTTTTTTTCTATCTTAGACTTTCCAGTCCTGCAAGTGCCTAAACTGTACCTCTACTGCTTGTCTGCTAAGCCTCGCATAGCACAGAATTCTCCTGGGTGTTCGATTTTTGTTTAAAAAGATAAGCCTCCATTACAGTCCCTATTAACCACAAAGTAAAATTAAAATCTGGCAAATTCTATAGTTCAGTCCTATAGATGTGAAGTGGGGATGTTTTGTTTCTTCAGTTTGTTTGCTTTACTTATGCAGGTGGGTTTTCTACATTAATCAAACCTCTTTGGTACCTCCCAGTCCCAGATTCTTTTTTTGGCTCCAGTCTGTTTTAACACAAAACTCACTGTATGTCTTTGGGGTCTCATTTTGTCCTCCAATTCTATCATCTTCTGTTTGAGTAGTGAAACTCCAAGTGGTGCTACTAGCCAGGATCACTCTATAAGAAGACCAGTTCATAGCTGCACAGCATTATGGAAACAAAAAGTCCGCTTTAACTGCATAATGTCCCCGATTTACTCCTGGTAATTTTAGTGACTTTCTTCTGAGAAGCCCAAAACATTTCACAGTCTTTATTCAGCCACTGGCAGATTTCATAAGTTGCAACATGTACCAGGATTGACAGTCATTCCCATGTGCAGCTCTGCATTTTATTGATAGGATGTTTTACATAATTTTGAATGAAAACAGTCTTACGCACTTCAGCCTACAGACCTTCGGAATATTTTTGGCTCCGAGAGGAGCACTTATATTTGTTGTCTTACTTACGAATAGCTCCCCAACTGCTCAAAGTGATTGATGTTTTTAAAAAAACATTAGCAAAGACCCCGTGTCTCCTGGAACTGATTACAAATGTAGAGTTGTCAGTCCTCCTCAGCCAAACGGAGATGGATAAAAAAGTTAGATAAGACGGCTGGACATTGTCCACTGTGGCTAAACCTTAGCACACCTGCATTCTGAGGTTCAGCAAAATGATGTCTCTAAGATGGGGAACTTCAGATATTATTTAGTGTGGATGTATCCTACAAGTGGCTTATGGAACCTAAGTTTGAGTTTCAGAGGACTAGAAGGAAAATATCTCTGAATTGTTTTCAATTATAAATTGCTTTTTTAGAGGGGGTTTAAGATTAAAATTACATTTACAATAGCTACGAAAAAAAGATACCTAGGAATAAGTTTAACCAGGAAAATGAAAGATCTCTACAATGAAAAGTATAAAACATTGATGAGAGAAATGAAAGAAGACATAAATACATAGAAAAATATCCATGTTCATATTTCCTTCTGTATAGAAGGAAACAATAAACAGGGTGAAGAGACGACCTACAAAATGGAAGAAAATATTTGCAAACTATGCATCTATGCATCTGACAAGGGGTTAATTTCCAGAATATATAAGGAACTGAAACAACTCCATGGCAAAAACAACAACAACAAAAAACCTCAACCTAAATAATCTTTAAAAATGGGCAAAAGACCCAAATAGACATTTCTTGAAAGAAGCTGTACAAATGGCCAACAGTTACATGAAAAATGCTCAACTTCACGAATCATCAGAGAAATGCAAATCAGAACCACAAATGAGATCTCACTTCACCTCAGTTGGAATGGCTATTATCAAAAAGACAAAAAAATAACAAAGGCTGGCATGGAGAAAGGGGCACACTTGTATACTGTTGGTGGGAATGTAAATTAGTACAGCCATTATGGAAAACAATATGGGGGTTCCTTAAAAAATTAGAAGTATAATTACCTATTGTCCAGCAATCCTGCTTCTGGGTGTATATCCAATCAGGAATATTGAAGAGATACCTGCACGCTTGTGTTTATTGCAGCACTATTCTCAACAACCAAAACATGAAATCAATCTAAGTGTCTGTCAACAATGAATGGATAAAAAAATATGGTACGTACACACAGTGAAATACTATTCAGCCATAAGAAAGCATAAAATTTAGTCATTTGTGGCAAAGTGGATGAACCTGGAAGACATTATGTTAAGTAAAATAAGCCACAGGAAGATGAATACCACATGTGCTTACTCATATGTGGAATCTCAATAAGTTGATCTCATAGAAGAAGAGAGTAGGACAGTGGTTACCAGAGGGTGTGGAGGGCAGCGGGGAGGTGAGAATAGGGAGAGATGAATGAATGCGTACAAACTTACACTTAGATTGAAGGAATAAATTCTGGTGTTCTATTGTACAGTAGGGTGACTATGGTTCACAATATTGTATTATTTTCAAATAGCTAGAAGAGAGGATTTTGAATGTTCCGTCCACAAAGAACTGATAAATATATGAAGTGATGGACATGCCAAATACCCTGATTTGATTATTATGCAATGTATTCATGTATTGAAACATCACACTGTACTCCATCAATATGTACAGTTACGGTGTCAAAAAATAAGTGATACATGTTATTATTATTATTGAGATGGAATTTCACTTTTGTTGTCCACGCTGGAGTGCAATGGCGCGATCTCAGCTCACTGCAACCTCTGACTCCTGGGATCAAGCAATTCTTTTGCCTCAGACTCCTGAGTAGCTGGGATTACAGACACATGCCACCACACCCTGCTAATTTTCTATTCTTAGTAGAGACAGGGTTTCTCCATGTTGGTCAGGCAGGTCTTGAACTCCTAACCTCAGGTGATCCACCTGCCTCAGCCTCCCAAAGTGTTGGGACTGCAGGTGTGAACCACTGCGCCTGGCCTAGTAAATATTTCATACGGATAATGGTTGCAATAAAAAAGAATGGAGATAAAGCTGAGAACTTAAAGAAAAAGAAAATGTACTCAACTTCATTGCTTATAGATTCAATGAGAAAGAAATGCACTGTTGGGGTTTTAGTGCTGCTTGCATTGTGTCCCTATGTGAATGATGTTTCAGAATGCACTCATGAAGCAGTATAAAAATATCATTAGTGCCCAATTTCATTACAGTGATCATCACTGTATATTGCAAGCTGGTAAATAAGTCAAGTTTTAGAATCAATTTCAATGTAGTGATCATACCTTGAGTAGTCAAAGAGTAATTGGGGAAGGCAAGATGGCTTTATTGCAAACGATTACAGGAACGCTTACCTGCATCTTTTCAAGTTACCATTTTACTATGCAATGTTTCATTAGCTAATTGTTATTGAGACAATGGAAGAATCGGTTCCAAAACAGTCAATTACTTTGGGTAATAAAAACATTCTTGAAGTGAAATATAGTTTACTTTGAAAGGAAATCCTACCTCCCTGGAGAGGCTGTTAAATGGTTTGAGGAAAATGTTTCCACTACTGGTCTCTTTGTTGCAACATTGTATGTTGGAAAAAATACACTTAATTATATTTGGTTCACTCTGAAAACTTTCTGGTGCAAACTGCTAGGATATTAGCAAAGAAAAACTTGCATGCAGGAGTTATACGGGGGGAACCTAGTTCCAGAGAGGAGACAGGGTGCCCCTAAAGAGGGCACAGCAGACCTGACGGCCTCAATCTTTAGACTGAGTTCAGTTGTCCTTCCGTTACTTCATACAGCAAAAACTACAGATAACCAAATAGCGACTCTGAAGGGCCGCTCACATAGTTTAGGAAATGCATCTTTTGTTAAGGTGTAAAAATACTGAGGTCTTTGGAAATCCCTAAAGTGTAAACTGCTGTTTTAAAATTAGTAATTTGACTTTTTTTTAGTAGTAAAATCACATATTCTATTGAACAGTTATTATATGTAACTGTTCAATACGTATGGTCTACTTAAAGGAAAAACAAGCTTTTGATTGCGTTTGTGAAGCCCTGCAAAGGAATCACTGTCACAAAACAATGTGTTCAGGAGGCCTCATTGCTCATTTTCCGATATTGTCTTTTTTTTTTTTTTTTTTTGCCATGCATTTAAGACAAATCCCCTGTCCTAACACCACTGTCACTCGCCAAGTAGCTTAGAAAGAATGTTTTCTTGGGACTTAAAAATGGTGAATGTGGCAGCTCAATTCTTTTTGCTGTCAAAAATAGTTTAAATATTTTCTCTCTCTTTTAATTTGCTGTTTTCTCTAACCCCCCAGCCCCCGCAGAGGTGTGTGCATGCACGTGCACACACACACACTCACATCTGAGCCCCATTTTGACACTGGCCCTGAGCCTCAGCCTGTGTTGTGTTTTAGGGCCTGCCTGGTTGCACAGGCAGCATCTAGGGCCACCTGTGTCCTTTATCTGCATGTCGCACCTGAAGGTCTCCAGGGCAGTGTTTGCTCATGAGAAATGACGTCTATGAGTGACGTGTTTGTCTGAGGAAGCAGAAGAGCTTGTCTAAGCACCAAAAACACTGCTCGAGCTGCCGCCCTCTGCCTCCATAATGGGGTCAGCAGCAGCACCCACCACCTGGGGGTTCTCTGGCCAGTTGCATTTTCCCAAGTCATGGTCTGTCTGGGAGCAATAAGAAATGCCAAGCTGTCACATCAGCCTTTGTGAGATATTTGAATTGCTTATGACTTTAGAGCCTGGCTTGAAAGAACAGAACAGCTTCATATAAACTATGTTTTTGTTAACTTTATGAAATTGGAAGCAATGTCACATTCAAAGAGTTTATAGTATTATTTATTTCTCTGCATTCTGCCTTTTCAGGATCATCCTTTTTATACTGCTGAGTACATGGTAGACACTAAATTTAATATTGCTGAAGCTTAACTTTTGCAAAGAGTAAAAACGTTTTGTTCTATATACAAAGAGTATGGCTGCCCACTACTTTTTCAAATTATTTAAAGATAAAGAATGCAAAAGACTATATTCTTTTAAAATTTTTATTTAATTAAAAAAAGTGTTTTAGAGATGAGGTCTCACTATATTGCCCAGGCTGGTCTTGAACTCCTGGTCTCAAATGATCCTCTCACCTTGGCTTCCCAAAGTGCTGAGATTTCAGGCATGAGCCATCGCGTCCAGCTACAAAACACTATTCTCTATTTGTAGTTAGACGAACGGAATGAATGGCCCAGTTCATCCTGTGTCTGTGCCCTTTGCAATGTGCTTTGCAGCTTTTCTCATCAAGAGACAGAACGTGGTTCTCTAGTGTTGGGTTCTGGGTTCAGGCATGTAATTTTGGCGGAAGAGATGTTAGCAGTCTTGAAGTGAGCAGATTCTTGAAAAGGTATCTGCACAGTTCTGTTTCCTTTCTCTTTCACACGAGAACATATCCATGCTGGAAAATGAGACCAGTCACCCAAGTTGTCTCAGCTGAGGCCATCCTAGGCTAGCTGGCAGCCAGCTTCCTCCTCCCAGACATATGAATTAACCCAGCCAAGATCAGCAGAGAAGCTGGGCCAATTTGGGGTGACTGTCATTGTTTGGGTAAGCCCAGTCATGCTCTGAAAAAGTGACCAGCTGACCATAGACTCATGGGCTAAACAAGTGCTTATTATTTTACACCACTGGATTTTGGAGTGTTTGTTACCCAGCATTTTTGTGGCAATAGATTACTAATGAAGTATTAAACACAATGCAATCTTTCTTCAATTCAGGAGAATTTCACACTAGAGTAATTGTTACGAAAATTCATATTTTTGTCCAACTATGAACATAAAGAATGTGTAGGAGGTAGAGTTGAATCTGCACAGACCTTCTTCACATAGTGGCTGTATATTTATTTCTAGACAAAGATTTAGTGGACAGGCATGATAAACATAAGGGATGTCTATAACAGAAAATATTAAAAGTGTGGGCAGATGAAGAAATGTACAGTTGTTCTATATACTCAAGATACATTACATAAACAAACAGAAGCAAAATAGCAGGACTCTTGTGGTTTCCTGTCCTGTCTTTTTATTTCTCATAAAAATCATGGGACTTAGATTATTTAATTTTATACTCAAATGCATTCTGTGTAAATGTAAAATAATAATTTATATTTATGTATTTATATAAGAACATCAGGGCTCTCAGTTTGTAAGCAACAGAAATTGACTCTGGCTTAGAAAAGGCATTTATTTGTCAGAAGAATATTGAGGAGCTCACAGAATCAAAGGGAAGACTGGAGGACCAGCATGGAACTGGACAGAAACAAGAGCAGCTCTTAGGATCAAAAAGGGAAATTAGGCTGGGCACGGTGGCTCATGCCTATAATCCCAGCACTCTGGGAGGCTGAGGTTGGCAGATGGATTTGAGTTCAGGAGTTCAAGACCAGTCTGGGCAACATGGAAAAACCCCATCTTTACTAAAAATACAAAATTTAGCCAGGCGTGATGGCATGTGCCTGTAGTCCCACCTATTCGGGAGGCTGAGGCTGGAGATTGCCCTGAGCCTGGGAAGTGGAGGTTGCAGTGAGATCTGCTTGTGCCACTGCACTCCAGCCTGGGTAACAGAGTGAGACCTTGTCTCCACAAAAAAAAAAAAAAAAAAAGCAATTCAATGCAAAAAAAACAATAAAAAAAAAAATTTAAAGTCTAGGCTAGGTGTGGTGGCTCATGCCTATAATCCCAGCACTTTGGGAGGCCGAGGTGGACAGATCACTTGAGGCCAGGAGTTCACAACCAGCCCGATCAACAATACAAAAGTTAGGTTGCGGTGAGCCAAGATTGCGCCACTGCACTCTAGCCTGGGTGACACAACCAGCCCCTGTTTCAGAACAAACAAACAAAAAAATTTAAAGCCTACTATACATTGATTTTTCATTTTCGACTGGCAAGCCCTTCTTTCACAAGTTCCCTTATACTGAGAGGACACAAGTTTGCCTCGAAGCCTTGTTTGTTGAAGGAAATGCTGTTTGGGGAGTTGTTTAAAGATAAATAGGTGAGTGAATCTGCGCTACTAGCCCCTGAGATTAGAGGCAAAGCTTAGCCCTGAATCTAAACTCTCTGGTCTGTGGCAGCAACACTTTGGAGGCCAAAGTTATTTGTTTACCAACATGGTGCAGTTGCTCAAGCATGGATTCAGAATGAGTAGGAAGGCATCTACCACCTAAAAGCAGTAGGATTTATCTTTTTTGTTGTTGTTGAGACAGAGTTTTGTTCTTGTTGCCCAGGCTGGAGTGCAATGGCGCAATTCTGGCTTACTGCAACTTCTGCATCCTGGGTTCAAGTGATTCTCCTGCCTCAGCCCCCTGAGTAGCTGGGGTTACAGGCATGTACCACCACGCCTGGCTAATTTTGTATTTTTAGTAGAGATGGGGTTTCTCCATTTAGACAGGCTGGTCTCGAACTCCTGACCTCAGGTGATCTGCCTGCCTTAGCCTCCCAAACTGCTGGGATTACAAGTGTGAGCCACCACGCCCTACCTGACTTATCTTTTTTAAATTTTAGAGGCAAGGTCTTGTTCTGTCTCCTAGGCTGGAGTGCAGTGATGTGATCATAGCTCACTGCAGCCTTGAACTTCTGAGCTCAAATGATCCTCCTGCCTCAGACTCCCAAGTAACTAGGACTGCAGCTGCTCAGCTAATTTTTCTATTTATTTTTTGTGGAAATGAGGTCTTACTATGCTTCCCAGGATGGTCTCAAAACTCCTGGCCTCAAGCAATCCTCTCGTGGAGGCCTCCCAAAGCAGAGGAATTACACGCATGAGCCACTGTTCCCGGCAAGGACTTCTGTTTAAAATGAGGACCATATTCGGAATTGAGGCCTCATAGGGCTGTTGTAGAAAACCCTGTGTGCAGAACCACTCAACTAAAGTTAGCGCAAAGGGGAGGTGGAGGCACGATGGGGTATACGCTCTTCACTACCATGAAGACTGAGGTAGGTGGTGAAGAAAAGGACTCTGGGCTTTAGAACAGATAAGGTTGGCTTCCAATCTTGATTAGGTGCCACAACATGTGTGACTCTGAGCAATGCACTTAACCTCTGGGAGACAGGCCCCTCATTTGCAAAACTGAGATAACACCAGCCTTGGGGCTTGTTGGGAAGAGTTAAAGTTGATAGATTGCTTAGCTATGTCTGTAATTTGTGGGGCTCTAAGAGGGAATCTCTTGCCTTAGAACACTGCAGATGTTTTACCATCACACAGCCCTGGAAAAGTAGAATGGGGTAAAGAATTCAAGTCATTTATTTTATCACCCCCCTGGGCCTGGGGAAGACCTGTCAGTTGGCGACAAGACCAGTCTAGAGCCATCTGCTGGAGCAGCTGGAGCACCCTTGCAGGGTCCTGCCCCTATGATGGCTTCCTCTGCCGTAGGTATAATTCAGATGCTTTATAATGACAAAGCTAATGGAGCTGGGTCACTAACCAGACCTTCTCCCACTGTTGATGTCACCGAAAGGTGGCTTGCTTTCTCTTCTTCTTCCTCCTTCTCTGCTTTCTCCTACTATAATGACTTTAATTTAAGGTGCCATGGGGGAGAAAATAACCTTATAGTCTTATGTTTTCAGTTCTATGTTCTATTCTATTTCACAGATACATTTCTTGGTCCAGTATTACAGCTGCTGTAATACACAAGGAGGAAAATGTTTGTGTGGGTCCCTGAACTTTACACAGACATGCAAGTGAATCCACTCAAACTAGAAACATTTATGTGACTTTTTGCAATAATGTTCTTGGCCAAATCTTTTCAATTTCTGGCTGGATTCTTACTCTGTCCTTACAGTTGGGAAGATTTGCAGGAGTGAGGTGAGCAGGGAGAATGACTGCTTTCATTAAGGAAAGAAGACAGGAGAGAAGGAAGGAAGGAAAGATGGAAGGAAGGAAGGAAGGAAGGAAGGAAAGAAGGGAGGGAGGGAGAAAGGGAGGGAGGGAGGGAGGGAGAAAGGGAGGGAGGGAGGGAGGGAGAAAGGGAGAAAGGGAGGGAGGGAGAAAGGGAGGGAGGGAGGGATAGGAAAGCAGGGAAAGAGGAAAGCAGGGAGGGAGGAAAGGAGGGAGAGAAGGAGGCAGGGAGTGGGAAGCGAAGAGAAGGAGGGATGAGGAAGGGAAAGACAAAAAAAGCATTTTAAGGAACACACCAGGTTCAAGTTTCCCAGATCAAAATTCATATTTAGAGGACATAATGTATGGTTAACTCCAATCCATACAAATGCAAAGGTAATCGTGCATTTGCACAGAAGCCTCACTTTATAGGAAATCAGCTCTACCACTTGGCCCCCACCCAGGTTTCTCTGCCTCTCAAATACATGCTTTCTCTCTTTTGGACTAGAATGGAGATGCTATATCCTCTAGAGTGAGATTTCTTAGAAAGAAGAGTTTTAAAACTTGGCAGACATTCACGTAAAAGCAAAGAGCTCTATTTGGGGCAAAGCTATTGAGTGAAAAGATAATGGAACTTGGGAAATCTGGTTCCATTTAGTATCTGTGATTCATTCACAGCCAGAAAAGCACAGGGTTTTCTCTTTAAATAAAAACAAAACAGTAATTTGCTAAAATGATAGTGTTTCTCCCTGTGTGCTTCAGATGGCAAAGCGTCCCACATGGCTCTCTGGGGCTGTTGGGGCTTCTTTGTTTCTGGTTACCCTCTGAGTGTCTCCCTGCTAAGACTTCTCTGCCTCTAATTTGTCAGGAGGCAGAATAGGCCCTGGGGAAGAGAGCCAGCAGTTTAGTTTATTCCTTTTATTGGGCGACTCAAGCAACAAACTGATAATTTAACTCATTTAGAAAATGTTATGATGACCGTTCCCCATCACCCAGCCCCAATCTCCCTTTGGTCTTATTAACAGCTAAGATTTATTAAATGCATTGGGTGGTCGTTTTGTTTCAGGTACTGGGCTAAGTGCTCTCTCTCCATGTGTTAAGTCAAGTCAGCACTAGGGAGAGCCACAGGGTTATTGGCCTGTTTTGTTCTGTTTTGTTTGTTTTTTAGATGGAGTCTCACTCTGTCACCCAGGCTGGAGTGCAGTGATGTGACCTCGGCTCACTGCAACCTCCATCTCCTGGGTTCAAGCGATTCTCTTGCCTCAGCCTCCTAAGTAGCTGGGATGACAGGCACCCACCACCACGCCTGGTTAATCTTGTGTATTTTTAGTAGAGATGGGGTGTCTCCATGCTGGCCAGGCTGGTCTTGAACTCCTGACATCAGGGATCTGCCCGCCTCAGCCTCCAAAAGTGCTGGGATTACAGGCATGAGCCACCGCTCCTGGCCTGATCTGTTTTTGTTTGGGGATATATCCTAAGAGCCTAGAACAATGCCAGGAAGAGAGTTGACTCCATGCATATTTGTTAATGAATAAAAATTCCTCATGACAGCCTGGCAAGGTAGGTAGTTCACAGACGCCGAAATTGGGAGCTCAAGAAGCAAAGTGACTGTGACTGTTCACAAGGTCACATGGCCAGGAAGTAGAGGAGCTGGTACAGGACAGGCCTGGCTGTGGGCTACAGAGCCTGTGGTCTCCACCACACTGAGCCATGGTCTTGTTCCCCTGCATTGCCCCAGGAACCCAGTGCTCCAGAAACAGTGGTCCCTGAATAGCCATACCACAGTCCTGGCAAATGCCTGCCTTGAGCTTCACTTTATCTCCCACAATCCATCACTACCACACCACTGTTGCCTTCTCTGCTCTCTCTCCTGCTGGTGCCAGTTAAATCCCATTCTCTTTTCATGCTCGGTGGAAGCTGTATTAGTCCGTTTTCACGCTGCTACAAAGAACTTCCTAAGACTGAGTAATTTATGAAGAAAAGAGGTTTAATTGACTCGCAGATCCACAGGCTGTTCAGGAAGCATGACGGGAGGCCTCAGGAAACTTACAATCATGGTGGAAGGCAAAGAGGAAGCAAACACATCTTATCATGGCCGAGCAGTAGAGAGAGTGAAGGGGGAAGTGCCACACACCTTTAAACCATCAGAATTTGTGAGAACTCACTATTACTGGAACAGCAAAAGGGAAATCCACCCCCATGAACCAATCACCTCCCTGCAATCTGATATGTGAGGATTATACTCTGAGCTGAGATTTGGGTGGGGACATAGAGCCAAACCATATCAGAACCCCGCTTTCCCCCAAGCCCAGGCTGCCTTCGTGGTCATGGAGCTCTCCTTGCTTACCACATGTGCTGGTACCACTCCTTAAACACTGACACGCCAAGTCTTGGTTAACTTTTAGATTGATGAAGACTTTGTCTCTCTAGTTAGATCATAAGCTCCTAAGGGACAGTGATAATCTTAGATGCCTAACATTGCTTCTTCATCAAACATAATTGTCTAGCATGGAAAGGGAGGTGTGGCCAGTCACCATCCTCTCCCTCAATTTCTCATGCTCATTATGAGCCATTTTCTTTTTCCCGCTAATGAAAGATCACATCTAAGGAGATTGGGGATTAAAGAAAGGTCAAATACAACTCCCATAAGGTTTCGTATAAGAGAAGTCATTTAGCACAGTGGTCAAGAGTGTGCACACGGCTCTTAATCCATTCAAGTCGGAATCCCGGAGACATTGCATTCATTATCTGTTGCTATGTAATAAATGCCCAGAACTTAGTGCCATGAGGTCACATTAAGCATTATAAATGCTATTTTTCCTGGTCGCTCCTGAGGCTGCAGTCAAGATGTTGTTCAGGGCTGTGGTCTTCAGAAAGCCCAACTGGGGCTGGAGGATCAGCTTCCAAGGTGTTGCACCCACATGGTGAGCAGGTGAGGCTGGCTGTTAGTAAAACACCTCCATTCCATGTCATGTGGACCTTTCCACATCACTTCTGCCATATTCTACTGGTCACATGAACCAAACCTGTTACAGGGTGTGATGAGACAATACAAGGACATAGAAACGAGGATGTAAAGATGATTGAATAGCCTTTTGGAGGCTGGCTACCACCTCCACCATTTATAGCTGTCAGTTGGATCATTTCCTTAACGACTTGAAGTCCAGTTTCCTCATCTCTAAGATATGGATAATCATTGCAGTATATTATTACAATGATTAAATGAATTAATACAGGTGAGATGCTTAGATTACTATGCAAAGGTTAACTGTTTTTATTTGAAAGTGCAAACAGAAGTCAGAGTAGGAGAGAAGCATCTGATGGTGTGCGTTAGAAATTTTACTCTTCTGATCAGGAGAGTTGTGTGAGTCTGATTCAAATTTGGGTTTCTTTGCCTGCTGGTTGCTGGGCAAGTGTTGAGGCAGCTCAATTTCCACATCACCTTTGAGGGTGTCATCACTCCATTTCATGTGCATTGCACATCTTGTGATACGAATACAGTCTCTGTGCCACTTAGACACATAACAATGATTGTGGTAATCACTGCAGCATTCATGTTTTGGGGAGAAATGGACAGAACTTAGATTACTTGCTGATTTGTTGCTCACCCAGAAAACCAGTGGTTAACCCCATCCAGATCTGATTGCCCCTTTGCAGAAACCTAAACATAAAGAAACAGAGAGACACACTCACACTCCAAGGGAGCCTTGCTTTTGCGATAGATATGTTGCTGAAATGTTGCATGTTCCCCTGATTTTTGCAAGCCAAGTGATATATTTTGCTTTGACTTTACACTGTCATTTCAGAGATGATTTATCCTGATTTATCTTCAAATTGCAATGGATCTTAACATTTTTGGCTAAAAGTTACTTTCTTTGTTTCTTCTTTCTCCTCTACTTTCCCCACCCCATTTTTGTCGTTGTTGTTGTTAAGAGTTTAATGGTCTAAAAACACTTAAAGCCATTAGGAAGTTGCCACAAGGAGAAGAATCCTTTCTCCATATTATTAATTCATGGCTCTGCTGGGGCCCTGGGGTCCAGCACGTGTCTAGAGGACAATATTCTGGAGTCAGGTGTCTGAAGCGAGGACCTCTGACTTAAGCGCCCAGTGAAGTTTACGATGCAGAATAGATATGTGACATTTTATCTGCTTTGATTACTTTATCTGAAAAGTTTCTTTCTAGGCCAGGCTTAAGCAAAAAATTTTCGAAAAGGAAATTCTCAGAGACACACACACATTCGGGTTGTATTATAGGCACAAACATTGGAAGAGTGTCAAAAGGAAAGAGACAGGGAGGAAGCAGCAACGTTAAATTCAAACTTGAGTCCTAATTCACCATTTCATGCCTTGGCAATGCAGTTGATTAAACAGTAATACATCAGGGGCCCTTCCAACTCTGGGTGGGAAAGCTACAAATTACGGGTTAGTTCCTTTTCCTTTGTACCCAGAATGAAAAACTGGCCTCAGTTTAAAGGCAATTGGCACAGTAAGTGAACCAAAGACATTTTAGCTTGGACCCAATGCGCACATCTAGAAACCGAATTTTTTTCCATTGAATTTTATGAGCATTCTTAACATACTTAAGGAAGCTATGTTCAAAGACAAGAGAATATCTATGTAAGTTATTTTTTTCAAATGGAAAGGAATATGAGGACATCAAGCATAGGGTTCCTTTTCACAGGTTGTATTTTGGAATTCAGTTTCTATCCAATTGCTGCCAAATGAAAGAGCTGTGATTTTTGTTTGTTCATTTGGCTTTTTGTTTTGTTTTTAACACAGGCCTTCACTCTGTTACCCAGGCTGAGTACAGTGGGGCGATCATCATTCACTGCAGCCTCGAACTCCTGAGCTCAGGTGATCCTCCCACAAAGCACTGGAGAAAGTACTACTCAGAATAATCATTTTGCAAGGAGCTGTAAATCACAATTGAAAAATCACTTACATAGGGAATTTACTGCTCTAAGACCCTTTGAATATTGCCCAAGGACAGCGTTAAACTCTAATTCTGGGCATTTTCCCTCCAATACCCCTGGGGCAGGTTAAAGATGGCTGAAAATTCCTTGACGCTTTTAATGAGTGGTGGAGTCTCTGTTCACTTTTCTTGTGACTTCTTTGACAAATAGAACACAGCAGAAGTGACACCGTGTCAGTTTTCAGGCCCAGGTATTGAAAGGCCTGGCAGCTTCCACAGCCTTTCACACAGCCCTGCGCAGCCACAAAAGAAGCTGAACTGTTTTTTTGTTTTGTTTTGTTTTTTGAGACAGAGTTTTGCTCTTGTTGCCCAGGCTGGAGTGCAGTGGTGCAATCTCGGCTCCTGCAACCTCCGCCTCCCGGGTTCAAGTGATTCTTCTGCCTCAGCCTCCTGAGTAGCTGGGACTACAGGTGCGTGCCACCACACAAGGCTAATTTTTGTATTTTTAGCAGAGTCGGGGTTTCACCATGTTGGCCAGGATGGTCTCCATCACTTGGCCTCGTGATCTGCCCACCTCGGCCTCCCAAAATGTTGGGATTGCTCACAGGCGTGAGCCACTGTGCCTGGCCTAAAGCTGACCTATTGCTGGAGAGACCATGTAGAGAGGCCTGGACACTATGTGGGAAGGAGACTGGTCTAGCCAAGCTCAGCCTTCCTGGCTCCCCTGTCAAGGTGCCAGTCACATGCATGAAGCCATCTTAGAACCTCTAGGTCAACCCACTGCCAGCTAAAGACCACCTAGCATCCTCAAAAAATGCCACTTGCATCAGAGGAACTGTCTAGCCCAGGCCTGATGAATTTCTGACTCACAGAATATGAGAATAAATACAATTATTTTTGTTGAGAAGCAGGTCTGTGATAAGAATCTTTGAACTATGAAAAAAAGAAAGATTTTTTTTCTATTTTAGGAACTCCTTTTTAAGACACATGACTCATTTATAAGCCACCTGCAGATTACAATCTACAGCATAAATTCCAGGCAGCATTGGGACATCTAGATTTGATTAGGCAGACAAAAATTTCCGATATTAAATTCTTATCTGGTTTTGAAAACTTTCTCATAGACGCCTTGAGAACAGATACCATTCATTCTTCCTGACCTTTGCTGGACTGATCTTAATCGCATTCCCTGCCAGAAAGTGCAGTAGATTAGAACAAGTCATCATTTTAAATAGGCTATTTCAGGAGCAATATATTAAATTTGTAGAAATCTCATTCCAGAACATCAAGGCAATTTTACTGAGGAAATGTAAGAACTAAGCTCTTCTACCTCTGCAAGAACTTAAAGGTATTGAATGGCTACAGTTACAAATTGATTTGATATATATCATACTTGGAGATATAACTCTTCTGCCTAAAATAAATCAATAATTTTGCTCAGTCTTTACTCTGTGCCTACTGTGCTCTCTGTAGAAGGACAAACTGCTGTTTATCAAAGTTGGTCTGGCAATGGTATGTTCTGGTTACTCAAATATTTTACTTAATTGAGAATTCCTATCCATACCACACAACACAGACCAATTTCAGAGAATTACAAGTAAGTGAAATACCTTATAATTTCCATTGAAAATGACTTTTCTCTTGCCTAATGATTCAGAAGGCCCTTGCATGTCCAGGCACCATTAGAAACGCACCGTAGAGGCCGGGTAAGATGGCTTATGTCTGTAATCCCAGTGCTTTGGGAGGCTGAGGTGGGTAGATCATCTGAGGTTAGGAGTTCGAGCCCAGCCTGACTAACATGGAGAAACCTGGTCTCTACTAAAAATACAAAATTAGCTCAGCATGATGGCGGGCCCCTGTAATCCCAGCTACTCAGGAGGCTGACGCAGGAGAATCACTTGAACCTGGGAGGAAGAGGTTACAGTGAGCCGAGATGGCGCCATTGCAGTCCAGCCTGGGCAACAAGAGTGAAACTCTGTCTCAAAAAAAAAAAAGAGAGAGAAAAAGAAACCTAGAACCATAGACGCAGGAAGCCCCCCAAACTGGGACATTTTCGGTAAGTCGTTTCAATTCCAGAGTTGTCATATAGAAGTCATTCCTCACAGCAAGTTGTTAATGTATCACTTTTCTTTGGTTTTTATTCAAGTATAGCTTGGAAAGAAATTCATCTGCAATTTTTTGCCTTAGTGGTCAGGGATCTCTCTTTGCTTTGGGATCTCTAATTTGGTGTAAATGGAGTATTTCCTATCCATAAATAAATAACTATTCCCTGGAAATAATATTTGCTGCTGAACTCCTGGAAGTGGTGGATGCATTCTCACAAGACTGTTGCACGAACAGTGAAAACACTCCTTGGCAGGAGCTGATTTGCTCCTAGGGAAGTAAACCTGAAACCCAAAGCGTGAAGTGAGAATGAGTGCACCGTGGGCGAAATGGACCCTCACTGATGTCACCAGTGCCTTGTTATTTCATCAGCAGCTTCAGAGATCAGCTCTCACAATGGCCTCTACCCTCAGGTAACCGGTATGACCCAATCAATTTTCTGCTTTGTGTAGCTGCCTTCCCTTCATTTTCACAGTGGAAAGGGGGGTGAGAGCGTAAAGGAGGACGGAGCTAGGCTTGGACTCCTGCAGGACACAGACTCTGAGGCCAGGTGAAATCCCGGAAGCAAAATCGCAGAGGCAAAGTCTGATTTGAATATTTGCTTGTTACCACCGAGATTATTTATTTACCTAAGAGACAAGGTCTTGCTCTGCTGCTCAGGCTGTAGTGCAGTGCTGCAATCACAGCTCATTGCAACCGTAAACTTCTAGGTTTAAGCGATCCTCCTGCCTCAGCCTCCCAAGTAGCTGGGACCACAGACGTATACACCATGCCCAGCTAACTGAAAAAATTTTTTGCAGAGAAAGGGTTTATGTTGCTAGGCTGGACCACTTAAATTATTAAAAAGACAAAAAATAACATGTTGGGAAAGAGGCACAGAAAAAGGAACTCTTACACATTTTTGGCGGAAAAGTGAATTAGTACAATCTCTATGGAAAACAGTATAGAGATTTCTTGAAGAGCTAAAGATAGAACTACCATTTAATCCAACAATTCCACTACTAAGTATCTACCCAAAGGACAATAAATTGATATATCCAAAAGACACCTGCACTCACATGTTTCTTGTAGTACTATTCACAATAGCAGAACTAGTGAACCCACCTAGGTGTTCAATAACAGATGACTGGATAATGTGGCATCTATACACAATGGAAACCATAAAAAAATTGAGGGCCAGTCATGGTGGTTTGCACCTGTAATCCTAGCTACTCTGGAGACTGAGGTAGGAAGATTGCTTGGGTCCAGGAATTTGAGGCTGTAGTGAGCTGTGATTGCACCACTGCACTCGAGCCTGGGTGGCAGAGCAAGATTCTGTATCCAAGGGGGAAAAAAAAAGGAAGGGTGAAATAATGCATGGATGAAGCGGGAGGTCATATCTTAAATGAAACAAGCCAGACACAGAAAGACAAATATCACATGTTCTCGCTCAGAAGTGGGTGCTAAAAATGTTTATACATGGACAAAGAGAGTAAAAGGGTAGACAATGGAAACTCAGAAAAGTGAGGGGGTGGAAGGGGGGTGGGGGTGAGAAATTGCGTAATGAGTACAGTGTACGGTGTTCAGATGATGAGTGCCCTAGAAGCCCTGACTTGATCATGATACAATCTACGTGTGAAATGAATTGCACTTCTACCTCATAAATTTTTGTTTTTGAGACAGAGTCTTGCCCTGTCACCCAGGCTGGAGTACAATGGCACAATCTTGGCTCACTGCAACCTCTGCCTCCCGGGTTCAAGCAATTCTCCTGCCTCAGCCTCCTAAGTAGCTGGGATTATAGGTACTCACCACCATGCCTGGCTCATTTTTCTTTTATATCTTCAGTAGAGATGGAGTTTCACCATGTTGGCCAGTCTGGTCTTGAACTCCTGACCTCATGATCTGCCTGCCTCAGCCTCCCAAAGTGCTGGGATTATAGGCATGAGTCACTGTGCCCAGCCTTTACACCATAAATTTATATAAATAAACAAATCAGCACAAGATGCTAAGGGGTGGACTGCTGTGTTCTACAAGAAGGGGATGAATCTGTTTCCCTCCAATTCTGCACAGAGACAGCAATAAGGCTGTTTCCTTGATGGCCTGGGCCACGGCATGAGAAGAATCAGCAGGATTCTTGCAGCAACATAAGCAGCCTCCAGGGGACAGCCCTAGGCAGGCCGTTTCCCCAAATGTGTCTCTGTGTTCATACGTGCAAGCTTCATGGCCAGTACCAGGCGACCAGGATGGTCAGCATTTGGGTTTCTTTACTGAAGCTTTGGAGAGGTAGCATTCATTATTGGTAATAACTAACCTCAAATTTCTTTTTATTTATTTTTAAATTGTACTTTAGGTTCTGGGGTACATGTGCAGATCATGCAGGATTGTTGCATAGGTACATACATGGCAATGTGGTTTGCTGCTTCCATGCCCCCATCACCCACATCTGGGATTTCTCCCCATGTTATCCCTCCCCAACCTCCCCACCCCTTGCTGTCCCTTCCCTAGCCCCACCCCAACAGACCCCTGTGTGTGATGCTCCCCTCCCTGTGTCCACGTGTTCTCATTGTTCAACACCCACCTATGAGTGAGAACATGCAGTGTTTGATTTTCTGTTCTTGTGTCGGTTTGCTGAGAATGATGGTTTCCAGATTCATCCATGTCCCTACAAAGGACAGGAACTCATAGTTTTTTTATGGCCGCATAGTATTCCATGTGTATGTGCCACATTGTCCTTGTCCAGTCTATCATTGATGGGCATTTGGGCTGGTTCCAGGTCTTTGCTATTGTAAACAGTGCCTCAACGAACATACGTGTGCATGTGTCTTTATAACAGAACAATTTATAATCCTTTGGGTTTATTCTCAGTAATGGGATTGCTGGATCAAATGAAATTTCTATTTCTAGGTCCTTGAGGAAGCGCCACACTGTCCTCCACAATGGTTGAACTAATTTACACTCCCACACCAACAGTGTAAAAGTGTTCCTATTTCTCCACATCCTCTCCGGCATCTGTTGTCTCCAGATTTTTTAATGATCATCATTCTAACTGGCATGAGATGGTATCTCAATGTGATTTTGATTTGCATTTCTCTAATGACCAGTGACGATGAGCATTTTTTCATAAGTTTGTTGGCCTCATATATGTCTCCTTTTGAAAAGTGTCTGTTCATATCCTTCGCCCACTTTTGAATGGGTTTGTTTGTTTTTTTCTTCTAAATCTGTTTTAGTTCTTTGTAGATTATGGATATTAGCCCTTTAAATGGAATCCAATTAAACTCCAGAGATTCTGCACAGCCAAAGAAACAATCATTAGAATGAACTGGCAACCAATAAATGGAAAAAACTTTTTGCAATCTAACTCAAAATTTCTAAGCAACCTGGGCTTTCCACTTATAAACTAGCAAGGGGAATCTTGATATCAGCTCCTTTTCATGGAAATATATAGAAAAAATTGTGGCCAGTTATGGTGGCTCATGCCTGTAATCAAAGCAATTTTGGAGGCCAACGCAGGCAGATCACTTGAGGCCAGGAGTTCAAGACCAGCCTGGCCAAGATGGTGGACCCCATCTCTACTAAAAATGTGAAAATTAGTCGGGTGCAGTGGTGCACATCTATATTCCCAGCTAGTCAGGAGGCTGAGGTATAAGAATTGCCAGTGAGCCAAGATGGCACCACTGCACTCCAACCTGGGTGACAGAGTGAGACTCTGTGTCAAAAAAAAAAAAAAAATTAGAGCTTTGCACATTTAAATTGCTGAGTGCTTAGTAGGCAGTGAAGCAGGAGAGTTAGAGATCTCCAAGGGCCTTACCTGACTATTTTAATGATTCAGTTTTATGACATTAGGGAAACTACTAAAGGTTTTAAGTAGTGAAGTGACATGACTGATACTGGTTTTGAACAGATGGTTTTGAACTGATACTGGTTTTGAACCCGGGGAAGAATGCACTGAGAATGGCCAGGATAGATACAGAGAGGACAGTTAAGAGGTGTTAATTAAAAAAAAAATTACAAGATCTATAAATTTGGAAGAGGAAAAAGGAGATTTTATTTATTCTGATGGGTTACAGCCTATGAGGGCTGGGGGGTGTGCCTCTGGCCAAGGCCACTGCAGGGGGAAAGGGACTTGGGTAGGAGCTTTATGCTGAACAGGTTGGCTAAACATACATATTCAGCAGGCTACAAGAAGAGCTGTGAATATTCATGAAGGCGGCCCTGACACGCTTTTTGAATAAATGTGCATGTAACATACAGCCCATGTTCACTTTGGGGTGGAGATTTAACATTTAAATGTATTACAATTATGCCTTTACTCCAAAAGGTCTTTTCAGGACATGAAGACATGTGAGTGCACAGTCTCTGTAAACCGGACAGAACAAGCCCATGGGCTTCTTATCAGGAGAAAGTTACTGAAATCAGTCTCTTGTCTAATCAAAGCTGCAGTGACGGCTGGTGGAACAGGAGGTCAGCTAGTCACTGCCTAAATTCCAAAAGCAAGCGGAGTGTACTAAGACGTGTCTGACCTCCATCCCTCCATGGGTGGGAACTCAGTTTAAAGTTTTCTCCTGAGGTTCCCTTGGTGGTCCATTCAGTTGGTAGAGAAGGGGGTTTAGGGTTTTAAGTTTACAGAGGCTACTGCAGAATCCAGGGGAGAGATGAGGGTGGCTTTACCTGAGGGCTGGAGGTTGGGGATAGGAAAAAACAGTGGTGGTTCCATCCTTCCTCCGGCCATGTTCACTAGACAGCGCGTCACTTATTATTGTTATTTTTAAGATGAACTCTCACTCTGTCGCCGGGCTGGAGTGCATGGGCACAATCTTGGCTCACTGCAACCTCCGCCTCCCAGATTCAAGCAATTCTCCTGCCTCACCCTCCCGAGTAGCTGGGACTACAGGCACCTGCCACCACACCCAGCTAATTTTTGTATTTTTGTAGTGACAAGGTTTCACCATGTTTGCCAGGCTGGTCTTGAACTCCTGACTTCAGGTGATCCACTTACCTTGGCCTCTCAAAGTGCTAGAATTACAGATATGAGCCATCACTTATTTTTGAAGTGGAAACCAGTCATAAGAGCATAGCGGGAGGAGGGGGAAATTGTCAAAAGTTCACTCATTCTACATTTATTACTTACCATATCAGGCATTTTTTATAGCACTGGGGATATAGCACTGAACAAAATGGGACATTCAGTGACCTTTTTCCATCTGCTAACTTGAGATCAAGTAGCCTTAAAGACTATATCCCCCTGATTTCCCTAATCTCCAACCCGTCTCTGTCCCAGATTATATGCTGTAGAAAAGCTCTAATGTAATCTCCAACTTTTCCTGTACTGAACATTTTCCTTTTTCTCTCCTCTTCTATAATGTATTCTAAGGACTTGATATCAGTTTTATTTCACCTTTCAAAAAAATGATTTGAGGAATGAAATGCTAAGAAGTCAAAAATGTATCCCCCAAATTCCCTTTTGCATAGAGAGTTACCCCTTGCTCTGTGGTTCAAAATCGAGATATTTACCAGGCACAGTCTTAAGAATTTCGTATATATTCGTTGAGATATTTTCCAGGCACAGTCCTAAGAATTTCTTATATATTCATTGTCTTAATATTTATCTTCACAGTGTTAATAAGTAGTATGCTTGTTCCCATTTCGTAGATGAGAAAACTGAGGCACACAGCAACTAAGTAAGTTGGAGAGTGCTACACAGTTAGAGAGAGCAGAATACCATGCTGCATCTCCGGATGAAGAGACGTGGGCTTCCGTCTTTCATCCCAGTCCCTACAGGGCCGTCATCTTCAAATCTACCCTTTAAACGGGCAGCTTCAAATCCTGCTCCATCAGAATAAAATCCTCAGGAGATTCTGCAAATTCATTCTGCCACTTTCTGTTTGGGCTGCAGGACTGGACTGCTGCTCTCTCCCTGTAAAGGGACCAGATCCCTTTATGCTCCAGTAGCTGTGCTTTCCCATGCTGGACCCACAGTATGCTGCTGGGTGACAAGATAATGTGGTCAGAAGGTACCAAGGCCGGAAGACGGGACACAGGCAGACAGGGACCCTTAGTTTCATCAGCTTCTTGGATGGTCCTTTGGGAAATGAAGTTTATAAGCCACGTGTGAACCTCAGTTTCTGGCTTACCCAACTTTGAGACACTTCCCATCTGTTTTGTGTTTAAAATGGGCTTTTTGTGTGTGGAGAAGCTTCAGATGAGGGATTATGTTAATGCTTGATATGAAAACATTGCCAAAGGTAAGATCACTTGGATGGGATTCCTTGGAGAATCTATTGAAGTTTACTGCCTAATCCATAATCTGTTTCCCTAGTGCATAGGCTAATCTTGCCTAGTCCTGCTCCTGGCTCACGGTCTCCTAGAACTAAAGAAGAAGATTGGCGGGGGTAGGGGTGTGGTGGGGAAGAGGGTGGAAAGTGGTGGCAAAGTAGAGAAAGGGGCGACAGGGAGACAAGGTAAGGAGAAGAAAATGGTTAGAGGGGAAAGTGTCTCAGTAGATATGGATGTGTCTCCATGCTTGCTGGGTGTTGGGACACTTGGACTGTCTACACTGTTCACAGGCAATAGTCTGTTTGATTGATTTTTTTGCAATTGTCTCAGCACCATAGAGGGCTCTGCCATGAGGCAGGTCTGCTTCACCACTTACACAGAAGGAATGAGGCACATCTTTTGTTCATTGCATTTCTCCTTCAATCTCTTTGGCTCCCATCCCAACAAAGGTTTTGAAAGATAGGAATTCCTATGTCTGAAGTCAGAAAAACAAAACATGCATAAAATGCTGTGGAGATGCCACATTCATCATTGTTATTAGAGATCATTTGTAGGCTGGAGGGCTTGAAAGCAGTACTTGAAGCCCAGTCCATTACTCTTCAAAGAAAAATATCTTTAATGCAGAGATCTCTGTGCAGAATGCCAGGCTCCAGCTGGGTTCCATCTCCACCAGAGAACACACTACAAGAGACAGTGGGGTCAAAAGGCAACATGAAGAATTTGTGTCAAGCATAATATGAATAGACAGTAAAAGTAAAGTCCATTTATGTGTGAAAGAATGTGACAGTTCACCCAGATCCCAAGGCCTGGAGTCCAAGACTTTTTTTTTAGGTTTATCCTGAAAATACCTCTGTGGCTCTAGAAATGACCGTAATGCATTTTGGTGCAATGAATAGTGATTGCTCTACCCCTTCATGTAATCTGGACACCTGAGCAATTATTCCACTCAGTCCTAGAGCCCTGGTCACCACATCTGTCTCTCAAACAAGGTGCATGAGAAAGTATAAGAGCAGGATGTTGGTGGTAGTGGTGATGATACTGACGGAGACAGTGGAGGTGCTGATAGAGCTGGAGGGGGTGCTGATGGAGATGGGGGCAGTGCTTATGGAGATTGAGGAGGTGCTGATGTGGATGTTGGAGGTACTAACAGAGATGGTGGAGGTACTAATAGAGATAGTGGAGGGGCTGATGGAGATGGTGGAGGTGCTGATAGAGATGGTGGAGGTACTGATGGAGACGGTGGAGGGGCTGATGGAGATGGAGGAGGTGCTGATGGAGATGGAGGAGGTACTGATAGAGATGGTGGAGGTACTGATGGAGATGGAGGAGGTGCTGATGGAGATGGAGGAGGTGCTGATAGAGACGGTGGAGGGGCTGATGGAGATAGTGGAGGTACTAATAGGTTAGTGGAGGTATTAATAGAGATGGTGGAGGTATTGATGGAGATGGTGGAGTTACCAATAGAGATGGTGAAGGTACTGATGGAGATGGAGGAGGTGCTGATGGGAGATGGTGGGGGAGGCACTGATGTCAATAGTGGAGGTGCTGATGGAGATGGTGGAGGTGCTGATGGGGATGGTGGAGGTGTTGATAGAGTACCAATACAATACACAAAGTGCCAATTAAAGGGCAGAACTTCATTTGACAAAGGATATAGGAAAAACTTCAGGGTTGGTGTTGTATTTATGTCACTTCCTTTCACCATGCTTCAGAGGGTTTGTGTGTGTTTATGTAGATGAGGAAGATATTTATAAAGCTCATTGCCCATTTTGCAGAGTTATCTTAATTAATTTCACAGTATGTGTGAGGGAGGCCCACAACTCATGTCTGACCTTTTCATTTTCATTCCTGGCTTGTTGGGGATTAAAGGTAGACTAGGCTTAATGTCAACAGGACCTGCCCTGAATAGGCTTTCTGAGAAGCAGTCATTCACGATAGAGTCTCCATATGGTAATACTACTTTTTCCTTCAAGAATTTTCTGACAATGAAGAAATAAAATAACCTCAGACGTCAGAAATAGCCTTTTATTTTCATTTTCTCACCTGAAAGAGAACCTGAGACACCTTGTTGGACTGAATTCTCCTTGAGTGTGACATTAGGGAGTAAGAAAATAAGGAGCAGCTTGATGTTTTAAAGTATAGTTGCCACTGCTGACAGAAGTCAAACTTATAACACCAGAAAAGTCTGGTTTTGATTCCTGCCATCTTCTCGGGAGAGTGGGTGGCTTGGTTAATAAAGCTGCGCTCTCACTTCTGGAACTGGATTGGGTTCCCAAGCTTAAACATGTCTGCATTTAATTTGGATCTGCTTGTGTATTCCAATGAGAAACAGGGCTTAACATATGCACTGCAGCTTGGCTGAAGGGCATTTTATCTGGTTATGGGTCTCCTAAGACACAGGGGTTTTAAGCCTTTGCTTTTCAAACGTGCAGTCTGGTTGTGCACATGCCAAATGGAGAGGCAGAAGCAGTGGTGTGGGAGATGGCATGTCACACACAGTCATAACAATCAAGCTACATCTAGCCAAATAACGCTCTCTTTGCTTACAAGCCTAGGAAATAAGCCAGAAACCTACCAAAGAATAAGAGTGATTACTGATACTGAACAGCTAAAAAAAAATGTTGCCTCCCTTTTCATTTCTGTTTCTGCCAGATGAAGACAAGGGGATTTATATTCAGAAGTGGCTGTTTCTAGAAGACTCAAAATCTTAGTGTAAATTAATGAAATTCATCATATGAACAGAACTAAGAAGTAAAGTAACATGATTGACTCCAATAATGTTTAAAAAACATGCTTAGCAAGATTTATTAACCATCCATGTTAAAATACAAGAATTGAGAATACTTTCTTAGCATGGTAAAATATATACATTAATACCTCAGCCCTTGCAGTGAGCTGAGATCACACCACTGCACTCCAGCCTGGGTGACAGAGAAGACTCCATCTCAAAAAAAAAAAAAAAAAAA
>NW_022436993.1:226602-237959 GCF_009761245.1 Sapajus apella | reverse complement strand
AAAAAAAAAAAACAAAAAACAAGTCAATCCAAGCCTGCGTCTTACTTAATGGGGAAACACCAGATGCTTTTCCACTAAGTCAGTGTTGCCACTCTTTCCATTACTGTTTAACTATGTGCTGAAGTTATTAGCTAATGCAGCTGGATCAGAGAAAGCAATCAGAGATACGAATTGAAGAGGAAGAGGTAAAACTATTCCTATTTGTAGATAAAATGATTATGCATCTGGAAAACCCCAAAAAAAAAAACAATGGAAAATCCACTCTAAAAACTTTAGTATAGAGGTAAGTTATAAAATTCACCTACAGAAATCAAAATTATATGTATATACACACACATGCATAACTAGTTAGAAAAAGTAATAGAGAATAAACCACATTTAAAGTAGCAGAAATACAATGTACCTCGACTTAAACTGAATAAGGAATGTACAGGTTATATGAGGAAAACTACAGAACTCTGTTGAAAGTCACAAAGGTAAACTTAAATAAAATAGGCATGTCATGTTCTTGCATAGCAAGGTCCAGCAGATGTCAGTTCTTCCTATATTAATTTTTATGCACTCCAGTGCATAAAACGGAGTGCTATGTAGTTTAATGTGATTCAAACAAAACCACCATCAGTTGTTTTTTTTTTTCTGGAGCTAGACAAATTTATTTTAAAGCCCTCTTAGAAATATAAACAAATAAGAAAAGGAACAGGGAAAGTTATGGAAGCTAGTCCCACAGCTAATAAATATTTTCAGGTGGTATTAATCTATGAGTAGAGAGACTAATGGAACCAGATAGAAAACCCAGAAATAGTCACAAATGTATGGAAATTTAGTATATAATAAAAATTAGAATCTAATATCAGTGGAAGGAAGAGAAAAACTTTTCGAATACACATACCTGGATAGCCATACAGGAAAATAAAAAATTTAGATCTTTTTCTCGTATTATACACCAGGATAAATTAAAAATTTAGATCAGAGATCTAAATGTAGAAAGTAAAAACATTTGAGAACTAGAATAAAAGAATAAAACTGTTTGAATTTCTTTATATAAAATCCCTGAGAGATGAATTTCTGCTACCTATATTCAAGATCAGATAGCAATAAAAAAAGATGGATAAATTCACCATGTTAAACTGAAAAAAAAAATCTTTCTGCAGCAAAGAAGCAAGTAAATAAAATAGGAGCAGAAAGAGCAAACTATACAGTAAAGTAAAAACAAAAAATACCAGTCAGAAAAAATAGTTGCACTTTGTATTACCAAAATAGGCTAACACCTTTAATAAGTAAAGATTTTCTAAAAACTAATAAGCAAGAAACCAATAAACCAAGGGAAAAAGGATACAAGATATAAACAGTTAACTGAAAAAGAAATGCAAATTTTTCTTAAAAATATAAAAGATATTTATTTTTGCTTATAATAAAAGAAATGCAAATTAAAACTATACAGAGATAACCCTTTTTACCTATCGGGTTGGGAAAGCTCCAAAAGTCTGATGATATATCCTGTTGGCAAGATTGGTGAAATAGTTACTTCATAATTGCTGATGGGAAAGCAAATAATACAGCCCTCGTGGGGCACAATTGGCAAAATTTATGTACATTATAAATTTACACTTTGACCTAACAACTTGTTTCTAGAAATATGTCCCAAATATACTGTCAAAAATATCAAATGACATTTATATTCACTGACGCACAATTTATACTATTTAGTGACTGGAAATACCTAATATCCATCAAGAGAGAGCTTGAATAAACTACAACACATCCTTAAAATGGAGTGCTATGTAGTTGTTCAAAGGAACAAGGAAAATCATATACCACCAAATAATGATCTCTAGGATATGTTGCTAAGTGAAAAAAAAAATCAATATGAAGAATGTGCATAGTTTCCTTTTTTGTGTAAGAAAGGGAGTAAATATGAATATAAATATCTACTTGCCTATATTTTCAAATATTGAAGGATAAAGCAAAAACATTGGAAAATTGTTTCCTAGGGAAGAAGAAGATAAGAATGAGAGAAGAGAGGTGGCAGCTAGAACTCCATGTTTTAACTTTGGAACTGTGTAAATATTTCACATAATTAAAAACATTAAAACAAAATTTAAACACACAAAATCAGTTAAAAGCCAAATTAAAATAAACAGCTCTAGAAAGTTGGTGGGCTAGCCATATTTCAAGAGATTTTAAAAACACAGTACTTGATCATATATTTCAAGTTAGGTATATGTGAAGAATAAAACCAATCACAAAGAAATCTTAAACTGCACTTAGTAGTCTTATTGGTAGCATTACCATTAGTATTGTTTCAAAACTATTGCATATCAATTGTAGGAGAAAACAGATTAGTCATTTTGTTAGCATTATTATTGCAAATAAAAGAATAGCCCAGTAACAATGAGCACCTTTTGATCTCAGATTATGAACTCTAATGACCACTTCTTCCTAGGAGGAGAAATACTTGATTTCCTGTCTGGGGCCAGCAATATACAACTGTGCTCAGTGCATTTTATATTATTTACCAAAGCCTACTGGAATTGTGTCAAGAGAAGATGGGAGAAAATGTGCATAGGAACCAACTTGAAGGGGTTTTCACTGGCCAAAGACTGCATAATTAGAGAATCAAAAAGAATAATAACTGTACAAAAGGAAAGATATCGAACATGTAAGAACCCATGCATCATAACAATACTCTAAAAAGAAAACTCACTGACTACCTTTGCAGGTTGTTAAGACCTCCAATAATTCATTATTCTGAAAATTTGTATCAGAAAAAAAAATTGAATATTTATCTTGCCTTTCCTGTAAGGGATATATTTCAAAGCAAATAAACAGTTGATAGAAGACATCACTTTCTTAGAGAAGAATTACTGTGAACAAATGCAGAAGGACTGATAGAATTTTTAAAAATCACAATTGTGCAACTCTAATGAAATAGTAGATCTAACCAACAATCAGCAATAGCAGCTAAACGATTAAGTTAAATATCAAGGGACAAATTTTATAATAAATGGGTTTGCTGGCACCTAAACCCACTGATGTATCTTAACATCACTACAGTTAGGAAAGCCAGGCATTATGTGGATTCTGATGTGAAGAAGCATTAATAAGTGCCCAGCACCATCTATAGAACCTTTTTTCTAAATTTTGACCCTGAGTATAGTCAAGTCTTTAAATCTAACTACAGGTTTGCAAAAATATGGAGGACAGAAGAACATGATCAATAATACCATGAAGAATAGGGAAACTTCTGTTGGACAAATAATCCAGTTTCTTCTACAAAGAAATGGCATGGGGATAAAAGGAAGAGAGACTATTATAGATTTGAAAAGACTTACCAGATGTAACAGTCAAGTGAAATATGTATATACATATTTTAAGAGCAGGGTTTCCTTCCCATTCCCAAGGCTGGGGTGCAGTGGTGTGTTCTTGGCTCACTGCAACCTTGACTTCCTGGGTTCAAGTGATGCTGCCACCTCAGCCTCCGAGTAGCTGGGACTACAGTTGTGCAAAACTCTTCCCTTTTTGTATTTTTAATAGAGACAGAATTTCGCCATGTTGCATGGGCTGAGCAATGTGCATTTTTATTTGGATTCTGATTTCAATAAATCAATTGTAAAAGATCTTTTTAGATAACCGGGAAAATTTGAGTATGACATTATTGAGTAACTGCTGTTAATTTTGTGGTGTGACAATGGTGTTATAAGGATATGTTTTAAGTGTTTATCTGTGAAAGGTACATATGAAAATATTTATGGGTATTATACAGTAACTGGGATTAATTTAAAACATAGCAACAAAGTTGGATTGGGAAAAGAGATTCAGATAAAGCGAGTAGAATGGAGCATACGTGCTTTGAATAACTGGGCCACAAGAATTCATTATACCATTTCCTCTATTTTTCTCTCTACTTTTGTTATGTTGGGATATTGACATATAATTTTTTTATTGCCAGGTGTAGTGGCTCAAAGCTGCAATCCTAGCGCTTTGGGAGGCCATGGCAGGAGAATCACTCAAGGCCAGTGGTTCAAGGCCAGACTGATCAACATGGCAAGACCCATCTCACACACACACAAAAATTGGCTGTGTGTGGTAGTGCATGCCTGAGGTCTCAGCTCCTTGGGAAGTTGAGGTGGGAGGATTGCTTGAGCCCAGGAGCTTGCAACTGCAGTAAGCTATGATTGCACAACTGCGCTCCAGCCTGGGCAATAAAGTAAGACCCTGTCTCTTAAAAAAACAAACAAAAAACAAAAAAAACAAGAAATTTAAGAAAAATAGTAATCTTGCTGTTAAAAAGGGACAATATGAAAACGCCATGTAATATTTTAAGTGAAACCCAGAAAGTGAGAATAAAGAATTTATATCACCTAAATTCAAGAAAGGAAAAGACTGATGGTTCTTTGGCCATAGTCCCAATCTATGAACAAGCCATCTCCAAAATTGCTTTTAAACTCTTCCCAATCATCACTAACAACTTCACTCCAGTACTCATATTTCTGAAAGTCCAGTAGTCAGAACAGCCTCAGTCCATCAAAATGGCTTTCACAGCTAAAGATCAACCAATCCCCCAACACTTCAATTTAGTTTCCCAGTCTCTGAACTCCATGCTTCCCAAAACCCTAGGTTACAACCTTAGTTTGCTTTGTTCAAAGGCACTGTAGCTTATAAGTACAGCTCTCCCTGGCAGCAAGAAATACAATCAGGTCTTTGTTCTGGATAATGAGTGGTGGTCTCTTCTTTTAACAAGAGAATAAATACATCAAAACAAATTTCAAAAGTCTGATAAAGGCAACAAGACCAAATTTGGGGGCCTTGAACCTGCATTTTTAATAAGTTTAAGTTGCACTGGCCTTTTGAAAGCAAATTCCAGATGAGGCCCAGCCATTGAATACAAACTCCCATCTTCCCCTTCCCCGAGCAGGAAAAACCAACACAATAAATAAAATTTTGCAGTACTAAAGAAGGATTACGAAGAAGAAGGATAGAGCAAATAGCGTTCGATAACACACTTCTTAGGTATGACTTTTGGACTTTGCAGTTCATCTTCCATCCTGAAACAAACTGATAACTAATAAATGTTTCAAAAAAGCATCTACTTTTTTTTCTTTTTTTTTTTTTTTTTCCTGAGACAGAGTCTCACTTTGTCTCCCAGGTTGGAGTGCAGTGGCACAATCTTGGCTCACTGCAACCTCTGCCTCCCAGGTTGAAGCAATTCTTGTGCCTCAGCCTCCCAAGTATGTAGGACCACAGGCGTGTGCCACCATGCCCAGATAATATATATATATATATATACATATATATATATATATATTTTTTTTTAGTGGAGACGGGGTTTCACCATTTTGGCCAGTCTGGCCTTGAACTCCTGGCCTCAAGTGATCCTCCCACCTTGGCCTCCCAAAGTGCTGGGATTACAGGTGTGAGCCACTATGCTCTGTCCAGAAGCATCTCCATTTATGTACCTTATATATGCTTTTAAATTTTAATGTTTCTGTCATAGAAAAAGGCTCCGACCACTCTTAAAATGTACATTTTGCTTGTAGTATTTACACTGAGTGAATAAAAAAATCATGTCCCAAATAACACACTTTGATGTGTGACTATTCCTGCTTGCAATCTATAGGTTATAGAAGTGCATCTATGAATGTTGAAACTCCGGAGGAATTATTCTCTGATACATAAGCTATGGATCCTCATACTTTTTATTTGAGACCTCAAAAGGAGAAGATAACATACATAAAAACAAATGATATGACCGATGCTTGCATTAATTTGCTCAAGATATAAATTATAAGACTGTTGCTTTTTAACCCTCCTTTTATCAAAGTTATCACTAGTGTATTTGTTCAGGAGTCAATGTCAACTGTATCTTATCAAACCGTGAAAAGTTTCAGTATGGTAAATTAGAGAGTTAATATTCAGGAATGTCATACAACACAGATTTTGCTGATATTCTTTACATATTAAAAAAATGACCTCATAGATTTCTTTGATGATTTTTCTAAGTTGTTTTTAGTCTGTCAAACTGATATAAAAACTTACCACTATCTTGAAATGATCAAAAATTAAATACTTAACTGTAATTGGAGCACACCACTGAAAAATCAAACTCTGTGAATGAATACATTTAAAAAATAATATTTGGGAAGTTGTGCATGAATATTTTTGAAAATTGAGGCAAACTTGTGGATAGAGTACTCAATACTTTTTTCTGTGATCTAATTTTTGAAAGTTTTTATAGGGATAATATGTCAAGTACTTTTCTACCATTACCAACATGTCCTAGTACTATTTCTTTTTCTTTTCTTTTTTTTTTCTGAGACAGGGTCTTGCTCTGTTTTCCAGTCTGGAGTGCAGTATCGTGATCTCAGCTCACTGCAACCTCCAGCTTTTGAGTTCAAGAAATTCTCATGCCTCAGCCTCCCTGGTAGCTGGGACAACCACATCCAGCTAATTTTTTTTTTTTCTTTAAATTAGAGACAGGGTTTCCACCATGTTGCCTAGGCTGGTCTTGAACTCTTGGCCTCAAGTGATCCACCTGCCTTGGCCTCCCAAAGTGCTGAGATTATAGGCATGAGCCATCACGCCCAGCCATCCCATTCCTTTTGTTTGTAAGTTGTAACGTTCGCATTGGTTATTGGTGATGCTTCGTAAAGAGAATGACAATGTCAATTAGAATAAGTAATAAACAATGAGAACAATACAGTACTGAGACGACTAAATCAAGCACTAAGTTCCAAAAGGCAATATGCGGAGTGTCATGATGAGAAAAAAAGCCATTTAATTTTTTTTAATTAAAATTTTTGAAAAGACAGAGTCTTACTATGTTGCCTAGGCTGGCCTCAAACTCCTGGCCTCAAGGGATCCTCCATCCTGTCCTCCCAAAGTGCTGGGATTACAGGCATGAGCCATGTACCTGGCTGAAAGAGCCATTTTAAAAGAGGGTTCTTCCTCTGGCTTTAGGGGTCAGGAATCCCCAGAAATATGTGCATTTTTGAAGGGAGAGTCTTGGTCAAATTTTCCAAGTGGTTCTTGACTATGCTGTTGGATTAAGGTCAAGCACACAATGCCAGCCTTTGGATGGGCTCGAAACATTTCAGCTGGTCATCTGGGTATTTTACACAATATTTGACAGACTAAAATATTCTTCACCAACCAAACCAGCCACTATTTGATAATGGAATGAGCTTTCTACTTTTGCCTGGATATGCCAAGCACTTTGATTATCATCCTCATTTTCCAGATAAGGAAACTGAGGCAGAGAGTGGGTAAGTGTTTTCCGCAAGGCCACACACACAGTGGTGGGGCTGGGATCTGGGTTTAAGAAAGTGATTCCAGAGCCCATTTATTTTAGACACTATGTAATTCCATATGCCCTAAGAATAGGTTAACTCCAGGTTCACATTTCGAGGTTTAACTCATGATGAACTTTCTTACATTTTCTTGGGGAAAAAGAAACAGGTACCTCAGTTGAAACTGATATCTTGTTTGATGCCTCTCTCCTCCCTGTATATGTTCTCATTACATCCATTCATTCGACCTCAGCAGTTGGCTTATTGGTTTGTATTCCCTTCTGGGCTAGACATCATTTAGGACAGGGATTGTGTTTCATGCTTCACTATACCACTAGCACTTAGCATGAACTGTGGACATAGTACATTCTAAATTAGTTGTTTCTGAATAAATTAATGCATTTATTTCCCTTCCTAGCTGTGCATAAAGGAGAATAATCTTAGAAGCTACTGCTTTATCTAGATTTAGGGTTGGTTTTAGATTGTATTTGAATATTTGCCAGTGAGAATCTGGCCAGGTCAAGAAAAACACGGTGTTCCAGAAAGTCAGATGCCCTACATACAATACCCTGACTCACTGTCCTATCTGTATAATCTGAAAATAGTAAGAGGTTATATACCATGATCCTCAAACTAAAATTCTGTAGTTAGGCAATAAACACATGGCTCTAGCCGTGATCTTGTACCTAATTAGGGGGCTTAGAGAAAAACAAACCAAACCAACAAAGAACCTGAAATCTTGTCCTTCTAGCTGCTCAGAGCAAGGTTTTATTTGTAAGTTGAAGTTCATGAACTCCTCACCATGGTATGCAAGATTTGGTTATATGTGGAAGTGAGTGCACCTCTCAGGAAAAAGTCTTGACTTTCCTCAGTGGCTCAAAGTCTGTGACATATAAAGGGTTAAGAAACAGTGTTTGGGGAAGGTGTGTAATCTGGTAGAAATAAGCACATCTTCTGTGCTGCACTATCAAAGCATCCATATCAGAGCCCCAGTCAGCCATCTTATTTCCCTCCTATTCTGTCACACAAGGTCTTTGAGAAAAGAGAATGTTTTTATTCATTTTTTGTGTCCTAGCACTTAGCACTAAGCCTGGTAAATTGAAGCTTCTCAGTAAGTCAGAAAAAAAGTAATGGCCTTTACAGTATAGTTGACGCAGTCTTCTGGAATCTTCTAGAATAGACTAATCCTTTATTATCATGTATCTCATTTTCTTTGCTTCACATTTTAATCATGAAAAGAAAAAGACTATACATTTTTCTGACCAGCTGGTTTGGTCAACGGTAGGAAGAATGTGAGTCTTTAGAGCATCGTTTGTGGCTGAAGTCTTTTGAGGTCCTTTGAGAACATTTCTCTAAAATTACTTAAACTTCATGTTTTGCTGGGTGCTCTTATGGATGCTTCTGGAAAAAAAATACTGTTACTGAAAACTCACAGGGCTAGAAAGAATTCGAGCCTTATGAACAGGACAACTAGCATCAGACAGGGAAACAAGACCTTGGGTTTCAGTGGAAGTGCAGTTATTAACTCGAAGGTGATCTAAGGCATGTCATTTATCCCTGAGGACCTCTATTTCATCTATCTGTAAAGTGAGAGGACTGCTTTAGATGACCTTTAAATACTCTTTCGGCTCTCGCAATCTATAAATCTTTAACCTAGTTCATTTCCTCTCTTGAGCAGGGACAGAGCAGTTTAGCCTGACAGTCTAATAGAAGCAATCTCTTTGGATTAAAGTATCTGTCCTGGATTTCTCTGCATGCACCTCAGATCCATTTCATGGTCTTTCACCTTATTCTTTGTCCCCAGAGGCTGATCTTTAAGGATTACATCACTAAGTTCCCTTACCTTCTGGCTTTCGGTTAGGTTTAACCCTTGGGAGACACCAGCAGGAGATGAGAAGGTGAGAGGGAGAAAGAGGGAGAGGTCAAGGTTTCTGCTACCTTCCCTTGTCTCCACTGGAGCCTTCTGGGGGCAGGGTCTGCGCTTCTCTATTCCTTTTCACAATTCCTGCCAGGGGTCCTCAGCTGTAATGATGGCTCTGAGAATTACTTCTGCTCTTCTCTTTAGGGCCAGGGGACAGAGGCTTCCTGCTGTTGCTACGCTTGTGGAGCTTCACCGTCTCTTTGTCTCCATCCTGCCCTCATCTTTGTAAACAGGTTATTCATTACGTTCTCTTTCGCCCTTTTCCATCTGAGGAACGAGGTCTATGAGGTCTACGTCTACACACTTAGCAGAAAAGTGGTTCTGAGAATCTTTCCAGCTGCAATTTTTAATGAAATTAATTAGATATTCAACAAACAGGATTTTTTTATTTGTATAAAAAAGTACAAGGGCAGTTTTCTTACATGGGTGTGTTGTGGAGTATCGAAATTAGGGTTTTTAGTGTAATCATCCCTGAATGATGTACACTGTACCCATTAAGCAATTGCTCATGCTACGCCCCTCTCCCATTCTCCGACCCTTCCTTCACTCTCTACCTCCATGTGTACACATTATTTTAGCTCCCACTTATAAGTGAGAACATGCGGTATTTGACTTTCAATGAACAGGAATTTATTAAACACTTTGATGGAACTGGACCTGCACAGCAACCTGATAGAAACTATCTACACTTTAGAAATCCTGACCATTATGTCACAGGATAAACAGCCAATGTTGACTAATGTTTCAACCTTTCTTAAGAATTGCCATGAAAATGATTTCTAGATTCATTGGAACATCCGGGGAAGTTAGGGTTGAAGACATCCTTGCTTATAAAAGTACGCCTTAGTTTGTATACACTAAATTTAATTTAATTGGATTACTCTTCCTTGGAAGATAAAGCGTGTGTGTGTGTGTGTATGTGTGTGTGTTTAACTGACCCAGGCTGTAGCGCAATGGTGCAATCTTGGCTCACAACAACCTCCGCTGCCCAGGTTCAAGCGATTCTCCTGCCTCAGCCTACCCAGTAGCTGGGACTACAGGCATGCACCACCACACATGGCTAATTTTTGGATTTTTAGTAGAGATGGAGTTTTGTCATGTTGACTAGGCTGGTTGTTTATTAATAAAATTAACACCCATAGTATATGTGAGAGGACTGAACATGTTGCAATGTGGTTGACCAGCTGACCAGTGGCATCATTCTTATTGCCCAGGCTGGAGTGCAATGGCAGGATCTTGGCTCACTGCACCTCCTGGGTTCAAGCAATTCTCCTGCAGCAGCAACCCCCCAAGTATCTGGGATTACAGGTGCCTGCACCACGTCTGGTTAATTTTTGTAGTTTTAGTAGAGACGGAGTTTCACCATGTTGGCCAGGCTGGTCTTGAACTGCTGACCTCAGGTGATCCCCCTAAAGTGCTGGGATTACAGGCCTGAGCCACCACACTCAGCCAAGACATTGATTTCATGATGCTAGTAGAACAATCAGGTGAAGACATGGAGCTTAGGAGAACAGTCTTAGGGAGAGAAAGAGAAGATAGAGGGTCATAAGATTGTAAATTGGAGCTAAGGACATGGGAATAGATGCTCCTTTAAGATGATTACATAAAGTGACAAGCGGCTACAATATAAACCTTAGGGGCACGAGTATTTAAGAGGCTTGGAAGGGAAGAGACGCTCACAAAAACAACCTAGCTGGAACAGAGGGACGGGGGAGACGTTGCGGAAGCCAAAGGAGAAGAGTTCTATGATCGTGGGATTGAATAACGCTGCCAAGTGCTGCGGGGGGATCAAGCAATATGGAAATAGGAAAGAGACTTTGGGACTTGGCAATTGGTAGAGAGATCGAGTAATTTATCTGAAAACTAGGACACGTTTGAGAGGGAATAGAGAGGGGCTATTAATAATTACAGTAGAAAAACGTGTGTCCTTGGGCAAACAAGGACATATGGTCACATTAGTCTCTGGGGAGCTTTGCCAGACTGTTTCTACGGAGTGACTGGAGTGTAAGCTTGGCTTGCAGTGGGCAGAGGTGTGACACAGAACATGAAGGAGTTGAGCGAAAGAAGATTTTTTTCTAGGAGCCTGCTTGGATGAGGAAGTGGGACAAGAGTGCAGTAACAAGTCCACAGGCTTGGACAGATGTTTGAAT
>NW_022436993.1:172493-226502 GCF_009761245.1 Sapajus apella | reverse complement strand
AGTCCTTAAACAGCTTTTAAGTGTAACCAAATGCAACTGACTATGCCGCTTAATGTCACCATTTTATAACTTTAATGCTGACAATGAGATTTTTTTCCAAGAGGATTTAGAATCAGCCAGTAAGACCACCCCACTTTTTTTTTTTTGGACTATGGAGAAGGACAATGGGAAAGAATAATCCCCTTGGCTCCGGTTGTGGCACCATTTGCAGCAAGAGCAAAACAATATTTGTACACATGCCTTTGAAATATTCTATTGTCAAAGGACTTAGTGAAATGTGCAATGGAAAACTCAAAATAAATAAATATGCAACGATACAACTAAGTCTCAAAGCGTATCAAGAATATTAGAACACTAGCTGCTTGTCGCCTGCAGCTCCTTCATTCTCTGCCCTTGCTAACTTCCCCTCCAAGCCTTCCCTCCCCCACCACACCCCATCTACTGTTAAAAATTATTCTAAAACCAGACTGATGGCACAAGTCTTTGCTTCAGAAACCCTCTTTGCTAACGGCATCAGTCCGCTCAGGGGTTCATGTGAGCAGGCAGCAGGAATCATTTCATGATAATCTCGGTTGAATCTGCTCTTTCCCATCAATTCCAGCGAGTGAGAATACCAGTCCCACTGATTTCAGGAGTAGCCACAGGACACAGGACTGGACTTTATCTCAGTAGTCAAGTTTCTTTTATTGAGTTGCCGATGGGGGAAAACAAAATCTCAGCTCACAGGCATCGCAGTGAATGATTCTGAGAGCTTTCACTTGATGCGCATTTTGGTTCTTTTTTCAACAATCCTTTCAATTCACCAGTGACTAACAGAATAGCAATACATTTTGGCCAGGCAGAATGTGAGAAGCAAAGTTACATTTGAAACAGTCTTTTCTTTCAGGACATAAAAGGTAACTCGCTCAGCAACTGGCAATCGTGAATCCACTTTGCCGTAAATAGTCCCAAGGATAAGAGCCAATCTATTTTAAACTTCATTTCATTGAAATTTCAGGATTGTTTTTTAAAAAATTCAAAAGGCAGGGCTTTAAAGGCAAGCATATAAAATGTAAATTGCTTCCTCTCATTATTGCAGAGCAAGGGGCCGTTCTTCCTATTCTTGTTTTTGAATGAGGAGAGAATGCTCATCCGTGTTCTGGGTGACCTGCATGGACAAGGTCGCACTGAACAGCACAACAGCTAAGTCAGAGCTGAATTCTAAGTCCTGGCGCCTTCTTTTGTGACTTTGGTTAAGTTAATCAACCTTTCTGTGTTTTATTTTTCCTCGCCTATAGAGAGCAATCATAATGCCCACCTCATGGGACTCTGGGTTGTATTGGTAAAGCCACCTAGTACAGGATAATTAAATCATAAAATGAAAGCTCAATAAAAGTAAAATACATTATTACTTCTGTTTCATGAATCCTGCCTGAGGAGTCCCAGAAACCAACTTCAAGAAAACCCTAACATGGCTGGGTGCAGTGGCTCATGCCTGTAATCCCAGCATATTGGGAGGCCAAGGCAGGAGGATCGCCCGAGGCCAGGAGTTTGAAACCAGCCTAGGCAACTTGGTGAGACCCTGTCTTTACCAAAAAAAATTAAAAACTAGCTAGGGTGGTGGCATACAGGTGTAGTCCCAGCTACTCAGGAGGCTGAGGTGGGAGGATCACTTGAGCCCAGGATTGTGAGGCTGCAGTGAGCTATGATTGTGCCACTGCACTCTAGCCTGGGTGACAGAGTGAGAACTTATCTCACAAACAAAAACAAAAAATGAAAAACGCCTTATAAAACCTTAATATGTGAGAAAAATGAATGCAGATGCCAAACCTCTGGTCTGAACCGCGGCTATCAATGGTACTCTCTGCACATGGTCAAGTTTAGGGAGCCCCTAGCAGCAGCGGGAGAGGGAGTTTAACTCAAAAGAACTTCTAGCTCCTTCAGCCTGCTGCAGGTCTGGCTTCGAGAAGCATCAGGAATCGACTTCTGTGTGTTCCTCACCTTGGAACACCCGAAGCTGTTGGCCTGGTTCTCCATTGACAGCCATTCAACCTGGTGTTTTCTTGAGTTCTAGCTCTATCAGGCCTGTGGACATGGAACCCTGGCTTTCCTTCCAGCTGTCCTAAAGATTGTCTCAGTGATACTCACTGCTGACTGCCATTCCTCCCCTGAGAGACCCTCTTGCCACTGGTTAGGGGACAGTTTTAGTTCCACAGAGAACAAGGCATTTTGTCACTAATGACAAGGGACCAAGTAGGATAGTGTGAGTAAGTTATTTAAAAACTATCCTATGTGAACCAACCTTGCTAGCAGATTTTACTTTTTTCTTTCTTTTTTTTTTTTTTTGAAACTGAGCCTTGTTCTGTCGCCAGGCTGGAGTGCAGTGGCATGTTCTCAGCTCTCTGCAACTTCTGCCTCCTGGGTTTAAGCAATTCTCCTCCTTCCTTAGCCTCCCGAGTAGCTGGAATTATAGGAGCCTGCCACCAGGCGAAGCTAATTTTTTTATTTTTTCTGTATTTTTAGTAGAAATGGGTTTTCACTATGTTGGCCAGGCTGGTCTCAAACTGCGAACCTCAAGTGGTCTGCCCGTCTCGGCCTCCCAAAGTGCTGGGATTACAGGTGAGAGCCACCGTGCCCAGCCTATTTTTTCATTTTTATTTTAATTTTATTTATTTATTTATTTTTGAGACACGGTCTCCCTCCATCACCAAAGCTGGAGTGCAGTGGTGCGATCTCAGTTCACTGCAACCTCTGCCTCCCAGGATCAAGGGGTCCTCCCATGTCATCCTCCTGAGTAGCTGGGACTACTGGCAAGCCTGCTTCATTTTTGGTTTTTGTTTGTTTGTTTTTGGGTTTTTCTGTGTGTAGAGTTGGGGTTTTGCCATGTTGCCCAGGCTGGGCGCTAACTCCTGGACTCAAGTGATCCTTCTGCCTCGGCCTCTTAAAGCGCTGGGATTATAGGCATGAGCCACTGTGCCAGACTGAGTCAAAGATTACAAGTTCAAGTCTTACCTTAACAGTAAATACGAAAATCATGCTTTATCCATAATATAAAGGTGCTTTTTCTAAAAACTCTCCAAACGCTTTTTATTTTTATTTTTTTGAGACGGAGCCTCCATCTATCACCCAGGCTGGAGGGCAATGGCTCCATCTCGGCTCACTGCAACCTCTGCCTCCTGGGTTCAAGTAACTCTTATGCCTCAGACTCCCAAGTAGCTGGGATTACAGGTGCGCGCCACCACACCTGGCTAATTTTTGTGTTTTTAGTGGAGACCGGGTTTCACCATGTTGGCCAGGCTGGTCTCAAACTCCTGACCTCAGATGATCCACCCACCTTAGGTTCCCAAAGCGCTGGGATTACAGGCATGAGCCACTGTGCCTAGCTTCCAAATGCTTTTTACCTTTAACTTATCATCAGTTTTCCTTTTTCTAATGTAAGAACAAAAAAGCATAAAGTTTCCAAATTGGAAGATAATTCCAAATTCATGTTTACTTGCCTTTGAATACATTTTTTTAATGAATGTTTGAATATCCTGAGGTATGATGTTTAGCATTATTATTAATAAGCACTATTATTAATGCTTTTTATCAATATAATAAAACAATCAAATAATAGTTTATAATAATTAAATAATAGTTTCTAATAAAAAATGTATTTATTATTAATAAGCAGTGCTGGGAGAATGAAAAGCCTGTTTCTCTCTTTTTATTCTGTCTCAGTCTCTGCCACGAGGATCGTGTCTCTGAAGCCACTTTAGCTAGCTAGCTTTCCCTCTGACTTTTCAAGGATATTGGAAATACTCAATAAAGGTTGACTGGCTGGATCATTTGAAACCTAAAGGGCTAAATAATTCTGAAGGTCAAATGTAAATATAGTATGTGAGATAAAGACAGGAATTCAGTAGAAAAAAGGCTCTTTACATTTCAGACTTTTCCAAGTGGTGTATAATGTTATGGAGAATGTTTCTGATTTTATAGGTTGAATCATATAACATTGAAGGTCTTCAACTATTTTTAACGTATAAACTTGACCATTTCACATGGGTCAATCCAGGAACATGGAAGGTCACTGGTTGCTTACGAAAAGGTGATGGAGTAAATTCCACACGAAAATCCCTTTGGCAAATCAGGACATCTCATTTATGAAATAGCTCTTAAATATATTGTGTTATATCAGATGTTGCAAATATCTTGCTGACTTTTAAAATGCGTGGAATGAATTCAATTAATGTGTTAGGACACAGCATGCTAACAACTTCAGAGTTGAACATAAAATCAAAATTTAAAATTTGGGGGCTTTGGAGACTGGGAGGAAGGGTGGTGGGTGGTGAGGAATAACAGACTACACAATGGTAGCATGTACACTGCTTGTGTGATAGGTGCACCAAAATATCAGAAACTACCGCTGAAGAACTTACTCATGTAACCAAACACCACCTGTTCCCCCAGAAACCTATTGAACTAAAAAAATAAAATAAAATAAATTTTTGACTGAATATGCAATAGAGAATAAGTTCCACTTGTTCTATTTTATGAAATGAAGTGTTGACCTTTCCACTCTGAGATGAAATTTCACTCTTGTCACCCAAGCTGGAGTTCAATGGCTCAGTCTTGGTTCACTGTGACCTCCGTCTTCCGGGTTCAGGCGATGCTCCTGCCTCAGCCTCCCGAGTAGTTGGGATTACAGGTGTCTGCCACCACACCCAGCTAATTTTTGTGCTTTCAGTAGAAACAGGGTTTCACCACATTGGCCAGGCTGGTCTCAAACTCCTGACCTCAAATGATCTGCCTGCCTTGGCCTCCCAAAATGCTGGGATTAGCCTGGCCCAAAAATTTTTTTTAAAAAAGAGAATAAATTCTGCTCTTCTGAAATTGAGTGAATGTATGATGACAAAAACTGGGTCAATGTCTCATAGAGATGCCAGGTTTTCTGTTGTTAATTAGATCACTGAAAAATCTCATGCTATAGGATATATTTGAATAATTCTTTTACCACAAAATGTATAGACAATAAAATAGTGGAGCAGTATATCTGCTGATTGTGTCTAAACTGAAGGCTAACTGTAGCAGAAGGATGCTTGTAGCTGAAACCAAATCAAATTACCTTAAATTATAAAGACTTTGCTGTTTTCACATAATCAAAAGTCTGGATATCTTGACACTGTCATCAAGGACTTGGGTGCTGTCACTTTTTCTTTGTCTTTAATATGTTGTCCAGGTCTCTAGGCGTGGCATCTCATGATTGCCAGGTAGCTTCTTAGTTCTAGGGTCATTAGTGTCCATCAAGAGTCCCCTGCTGGGGTAGTTCTCACATACCTTTCAGACATCTCCTGGCCCCAGTGTTTGGAAATATGGCCAGGTATGTTGGCTCAGACCTCTAATCCCAGCACTTTGGGAGGCTGAGGTGGGCAGTTCACCTGAGGTCAGAGTAGCCTGGCCAACCTAGTAAAACTCCATCTCTACTAAAAGTACAAAAATCAGTAATCCCAGCTACTCAGGAGGCTGAGGCAGGAGAATTACTTGAACACAGAAGGCAGAGTTTGCAGTGAGCTGAGATAGTGCCACTACACTCCAGCTTGGGCAACAGTGCAAGATCCTGTCTCAAAAAACAAAAACAAAATACTACAGTGTCAACGGACTGAGAACACTTGAATATTGACATCAGCCAGCTTCATCCTTGAAGAATGAGAAAGAGCTCAGCCTCCCCTAAAGGAAAGGACTATTTAGGTAAGGATGAGCCAAACAAAGTACTGATAGCAAGAAAGAAATGGGGGAATGCGTACTGGAGAAGGATCCTAAAGCACAGGTCTCAATGGCAAAGTCAGTAATAAATTAAAGTGGATCATCAAAAAAAAAAAAAAGGTGCAAGCGTCCTGCCTTGGATTTTCCATAACTCAGCACCTCTGGATTAAGATCTGATTTCAACTGCAGTCCAGGTCATGATGTGCCCTCCCCCACATTGACTCATATCTAGAAGCTGAGTTTCGGTGAAGTGAATCTCATTTTCCCTTTGGTTTATTTCATTTAAAGCTTTCCCCACATTTTCCTGTAGTCTGAATTTAAAATAGTTTGTGAGAGTGTGACTAAGCAATGGATCAAGTCCACAAAATATTGGGCGATGTAACACTCTGTCCTTCTGGAGATGCTTTGTAACTGCAGACGCTTCTTGACCCACCATCTGTCCCCCTCGGCTCCCAAGTCCACAGATCTTCGGTCTGCCTGACTCTGCACTTAGCATTTCTGTGCCTGCACTCCGCTTCTCCTCTTTTGTCTGCGAGTGAAGAACGTCTGAGAGATTGCATCACGGAGTCCCGTTAACCCTCGGTGCTGTACCGCGTAATGGGATAAGAAAGGTTTCGTCTAACTAGAGCAATCAGACATCTATTCACATCTCAATGTTGTTTTGTCTGAAGGATTTGTGTTTTATAAAATTAATTTGTGCTCTAATTTATCAACTTGGCAAGTTAGAAATCTGTAACCAAGGTAAACAATGTTTTTTATTCTATAAAGCCGTTTGTGTAGACACCACAGAGTGCAACTCTAACAATTAGAAAACCCGGCGAGCAGCAAGGAAACTGCCTTTGCTCCCATTTGCCTTAGGGGAGAAAATTTTTCATGGTGGGGCTTGCAAAACAACCAACTAAATAACTTTTACATGATTAATGGGGTGAAGGTTAGAGTAAAATGTGATGTCTTCCCTCCAAAAATTAAGAAGATTTTTAAAACGCTTTCCTTTATTTAGTACAAGGAAGGCAGCAGCTTATTTACTTATTTATTTATTTATTTTTAAGACGGAATTTCGCTCTTGTTGCCCAGGCTGGAGTGCCAATGGCATGATCTTGGCTCACTGCAACCTCCGCCTCCCAGGTTCAAGTGATTCTCCTGCCTCAGCCTCCGGAGTAGCTGTGATTACAGGCGCATGCCACCACACCCAGTTAAAATTTTTAGAAGGAAGAGTATATTTGCTTTAGGATAAAAGGAATCTAGGCTGGCACAGTGGCTCACACCTGTAATCCTAGCACTCTGGGAGGCCAAGGCAGGTAGACTGCTTGAGCCCAGGAGTTTGAGACCAGCCTGGGTCACATGATGTAACCCCATCTTTACAAAAAATACAAAAATTAGCCAGGCTTGGGATCACACATGCATTTAGTCCCACTACTTGGGAGGCTGAGGTGGGAGGATCACTTGAGCCCAGGGAGGTTAAGGCTGCAGTGAGCCACGATTGCACCACTGCACTTCAGCCTGGGCTACAAAGTGAAGCTTGTCTCAAAAGAAAAAAAAAAAAAAAAAGGAATCTCCAGAATTTCCATATTTTAGCAGCAAATATATAAAGATTATTAGTCAAATCAATGAAAACTTGGATAAGTAACATATGTTTAAATTTCAAGATGAAGTTTTGATCATGGGAATTAAGACATCTATGCTATTAACATATCCTCTGTGATTATAGGAAGGAGCATTAAGCTGGTAGCTCATATCAAAGAAGGAAACAGACCAGTATGGAGCAAAATAGACCAGTATGGAGCAGACATAAAGACACTTACGTAGATGAAGGAAATACTGGGATGCTGATGAAGGAAAAGAGCATGGTCCAGGCCTTCTCTACGCATTCTGCAAAGGTTTAAAACAAGCACAGTACCCCTTTCTATTATCTGTGGTTACTTAGTAATGGCTGAGGCGGTTGGATCACAAGATCAGGAGTTCGAGACCATCCTGGCCAGCATGGTGAAATCCCGCCTCTACTAAAAATACAAAAATTAGCCAGGCATGGTGGCACGCGCCCTTGTAGCCCCAGCCACGTATGTGCTTATAAACTAAGTAGTGCAGAGGGACAAGGCCCCCTTTTAAAGAAACTGCTTCTATCTTGGTCAAAAAATTTTTTTTAAGTTAAGAAAACAATTATACCTTGGCTGGGTGCAATGGATTACACCTGTAATCCCTATGCTTTGGGAGGCTGAGGCAGGAGGATCACTTGAGTCCAGGAGTTCAAGACCAACAGGCGCAACATGGCAAGACCCCATCTCTACTCAAATTTTTGAAAAAAATTAATCAGGTGTGGTGACATGCTTCTGTAGTCCTAGCTATTCAGGAGGCTGAGGTAGGAGGATTACTTGAGCCCAGGAGTTTGAAGTTATAGTGAACTATGATTGTGCCATTGCACTCCAGCCTATGTGGCAGAGCAAGGCCCTGTCTCTAAATAAAGAAAGAGGCCAGGTGCGGTGGTTCACGCCTATAATCCCAGCACTTTGGGAGGCTGAGACAGGTGGATCACGAGGTCAAGAGATCAAGACCATCCTGGCCAACATGGGGAAAACCCATCTCTACTAAAATACAAAAAATTAGCCACATGTGGTGGTGGGCACCAGTAATCCCAGCTACTCAGGAGGCTGAGGCAGAAGAATCGCTTGAACCCGGGAGGCGGAGGTAGCACTGAGTTGAGATCATGCCACTGCACTCCAGCCTGGCGACAGAGTAAGACTCTGTCAAAAAAAAAAAAAAAAAGAAAAGAAAAGAAAAAAGAGAGGAAGGAAGGAAAGAAGGAAGGAAGGAAGGAAGGAAGGAGAAAACTGTTATACCTATTTCTTTTTCACTTGGGACCCTATGTTTAAATACATCGCCACCATTTTCTTGCCAGGTAGATATAAAACTTTTTACAAGGCTATTCATGGCTATTGGAATACATCCTTTATCTATTTCTCTTTTCCTCTGTCCACCTTCTTCAGTTACACACCTTCTGATCTCTTCTCTGTCTTTTCAACAGAGATGAACTCGCGGCCCTTTGATGACTCTCCTTGATCCACGCCCCCACTCCGGATTCCAGAAGCTCACGCTGCCCTTTCACTCACAAAATGTTCTTTTTCAATCTCAACACTGTCACTACCATCCAGACAAAATGAGACTGGATTTTACCATTTGTGGGAACAAGATATGTAAAGCAGAGATTCTTGGGAGTTAAAGGGACTTTAAAGACAAGTGGCAAATGGGGAGATAACATTTCCAAGCAAAAGGTATTCTTATGATACGAAGAGTTAACACAAATTAGCAAGGATAAGATTGACAACTCAAGGAATAAGTGGGGAAAATCTGTGCCAAAGAATAGAAAAATTCAGTAAGTGTATAGTTAATCCTTTCAAGCTCATTTTCAGTCAGTGGAATGCAAATGAAAGAGTGACAGCATTTTTTACATATCAGACTGTCAAAGGCTGAAAAGGATTCTAACTCCTCATGCTGGCAAGAGTGTGATGAAATGAGCATGTCGGGGGCGGCTGCTGGGAGCCTACAAGTGTACAAACTTAGCCTGGGGCATTATGACGGGACCTATCAAAGCCTTCAACATGTTTCTGGTCTTTGAAGTAAGAATACTTCCAGGATTTTATCCTAAGGAAATAATTAGGGAGGCATGCAAAAACTTTTATGTGCCAGGATGTTCTGTGCAAAGTTATTTGTAATACTTGAAAAAATGGAATCATTAGCTGTAGAACATTGGAAATCTAGTTCAATAATTTATTTTTATAAGAGAATGCTAAACAGAAATCACATTGCCAGAGACTCCTTGATTTATGGGAGTTGTATCACATTATATTAAGTGAAAAGAGACCCGTTTTGTGAAAGGGTGGAGTGGGAAAGGCAGAATGGGTTTTGGAGTCAGATGACAGGTGTTTGGATTCCAGCCTTTTCACTGATGGGTGAATTAACTTGGAAAAATTACTTAACTTTTCTGAACCTCACTTTCCTCATCTGTAAAATGGGTATAATATGTCCACAGGCTTGTTGTAAGGCTTAAGAGACTGTATGTAAAGTGCTTTGCCAAGAACCTGACATGTAGAAAACATTTGATAAATCAACAATGTTATTTAAGTCACCCAAATGTCACCAAGACTCTTCAGGCTATCTATAATATGTAAATGACCTCATTAAGATCACTCTCACTAAACTTATGTCCTTGTCCCTGACCTGCTCACACAGGACCTCGAATGCAGCCTGTAAAGAACTCCTTCCTCTGAATATTTCAGGGAGGCCCCCCAATACAGTTAAATTAGTTATTACTTTCACCAATCAGCTTCTGACACATGGTTTCTTGAAGATTTCAGCGATTATCACTCCTGCATCTCTCTGTGTGAAATACCGATGACTAAGCAGCTCTGTGATGCCCAAATATACACTGATGCCTCCTGGCCCATTTTTATGGAGTTTATACTTCGCTGAGGGCAAGAGAAAACAAACATTTACATGTGAATATATAAATTGTCTTGAGTGGGTTGGGCTCAGTTGTCTGGCGAGCCTAGGTTTTTAGCTCCTATTTAAGCTGGGGTATTACAAATTGGATGGGAGGGTCTGTGGCTGTTGGGGGAGGCTGGAGGAGGCTGGCACTGTGGGCTTCACTATGGGAGGGTCTGCCGGAACAGCAGCTGTATCTGTGAGTCTTTTCTTTTGGCCTGGCCAGATTCTATTCTCCTATTTGGATGGCAAGTCTGGGCCATGAAGCTGAAGCAGTGAAGAGAGCTGTGGGTTTTCAACACTGAGAAGGGTTCCCCAGGTCTCAGCTGATGTTTTTTTTTTTTTTTTTTTGAGATGGTCTCACTCCGTTGCCTAGGGTGGAGTGCAGTGGCACAATCATGGCTCACTGTAGCCTCGATCTCCCGGGCTCAGGTCATCATCCCACCTCAGCCTCCCTAGTGGCTGGGTCCACAGGCATGCACAACCATGCCTGGTTAACTTTTGTATTTTTTTTGTAGAGGCGGGTCTTAGCTATGTCACCCAGGCTGGTCTTGAACTCCTGGGCTCAAGCTGAGGAAGGAGACCCCTTCCTCTTAGGCTTGCTTCTAAGGCCACTTCCCCTTTAGCCTTCTACATTGCATTTCGAAAGGAGAAGTTACAAGTCAGAGAAGGTCAGTGGAAGGACCGGTTGGCACCACCAGCCAGGTTAAGGATTAGCCCCCCTACTGCTAACCACAACAGGCCGTCTGGGGACGCTTATAGCTCAGGTGATCATGCACATGGCATGGAGGAATTTTCCCCGGAAGGCATTGTTCTTGCTCAACTGCTCAGACCCCCACCTAGTCACATCATCGACGTTCTCAACCCTCTCACATGTGCACCTCTTAGACCGTAAGCCTTTAAAAGGGCCAGGGTTTTCTTTCTCGGGGAGCTCGGTTATTGAAGCATCTATGCTGCTGCAGCTCCCAGCCAAATAAAATGACTACTTCCTTCCCTGTTTGGTGTTCCAGAGGTTTGTTTGCGGCCGCTTCTGCTTCGAAGCCATCCTCTGGCCTCAGCCTCCCACAGTGCTAGGATTACTGGTGTGAGCCATTGCCCCCTGTCCCCAGGTCTCAACTGATTTGATGTCCCTTCAACTTTTACTCCACGTGGAGAATAAACCTCCAGTCTTCTGCCAGGATAGGAAAAAGATAGTTACTCAGCGGCATGTGATGAAAGGGAGAATCTGGTTTTGTGTCTTAATCACTTTGAACCAGTTCTTATTTCAGCCTGTCCTTCGCCCCACTTCGAGCGATGCTGCAGTGCTGTCATTATCAGGGCCATCATGGGGGCTTCCTCAGTGCAGATGTGGTTGTCTTTGTCTTTCTCAGCAGGAGCTGAGGGTTCAGTATTCTTTGGTCTTCGGAATCAATCCCCAGTCATTCTTTAACTTTTCTGCATGCAAAGTTCAGTTGCTATCATCTCCTTTCCCAACCTCGTGACCCTTTAGAAAATTCTCTTCTGTCAGGCTAGGGGTGTTTTAGGAAGGGGCAGAGTTAGATGTATATTTTCAATTCACTATCTTTAACCAGAAGTTTATATTTTAAGATTTTTTGAAAAGTTGGTTGGCAGAGGTGGCTGGCGAGTTTCCAGTGAGGAGGGTTTCTGTTTGTTCCTTCGTATAAGTAATTGGAGAGGGTATTACAGATCCTTCAATATGCCGACGCTGCCTGGTACGCTATGATGGGAGAGGAAAGGAAGTCCCTCTCCTGAATTAGACATTTTTACAGCAATTTAGTGGGACGTGTCTTTGGAGTTTTACTTAGCGCTCTCACCATTGACAAGGGATTTCAGAGGAGTTGTGGGGGATAGGACTGAGAAAAAAATCCGGGTGATAGAGATTATGATTCTGGCTCATTCTATCAGGCTGCTTTTTCCCTTAGGATTTTCCAAGGCTTGTATCCCAAGTTTCCCAGATATAGTGAGTCATATTTGAATCCCCAGAATGGACACAATTTAGGCTGGGGCTGGGATTTCTGTTGCATTTATTTATTGAAAGGGAGACTTTCAGATTATTTAACTCACTCCTCCATTTTACAGAAAAGCAATCTGGGGTTCAGAAAGTTTCAATGGCTTAACTAAGGCCACAACTTTAAGGAAGCAGCAGGATCTCATGACTGGAACTGCAATCAAGGAATGATAACACACTGATATTCCTTAAGAGAATGGTACTGAGGAAACAAGGGACGTTATTTCACTACATAAGATGAGAAAGGCAGGAGGAAATGTGCTTAGCAAAACCTAACTTTGTAAAGATAATGCCCTGAAATGTGACCTTTGTGTTCTCTCCATTTCCTTACAACCAACAACGAAATCTTAAGACAAAAATGACTCATATTTGCCAAAGGCTAAAAATTTCATGTAATCCCAGTACTTTGGGAGGCCGAGGCGGGTGGATCACGAGGTCAAGAGATCGAGACCATCCTGGTCAACATGGTGAAACCCCATCTCTACTAAAAATACAAAAAATCAGCTGGGCATGGTGGCGCATGCCTGTAGTCCCAGCTACTCAGGAGGCTGAGGCAGGAGAATTGCCTGAACCCAGGACGCGGAGGTTGCAGTGAGCCGAGATCGAGCCATTGCACTCCAGCCTGGGTAACAAGAGTGAAACTCCGTCTCAAAAAAAAAAAAAAAAATTTCAGTGCCCCAGTAATGCTGGAAAAACAGAGAGCTAAAAAGTATCACAGCCGGGCATGGTGGCTCACGCCTGTAATCCCAGCACTTTGGGAGGCCCAGGCGGGCCGATCACCTGAGGTCGGGAGTTTGAGACCATCCTGACCAACACAGAGAAACCCCATCTCTACTAAAAATACAAAATTAGCTGGATGTGGTGGTGCATGCCTGTAATCCCAGCTACTCAGGAGGCTGAGGCAGGAGAATTGCTTGAACCTGGGACGCGGAGGTTGCGGTGAGCTGAGATCGCACCATTGCACTCCAGCATGGGCAACAAGAGCAAACTCCATCGAAAAAAAAAAAAGCATCACAGTTGCTTAAGCATCACAGATGCCCAAAAAGCTTCAGAGTTGAGGGGGGTATTTAGGACTCTTCAAATTTAGTTCCCTTTGAGTTCTTCCCATCTCATTCTTTCTGATCATCCAACCATGGTTATCCATTTATAGTAGCTATCCTTTATTTGCATTTCAGGTTCACTTTTCTTCCAATAATAGCTCTTATTTTCACTGTGGAGTTCACCTCTGCTTCCTCTCAGGCCAGGCTGTCTGGGGGAGCTTATAGTTCAGGTGATCCTGGCCTCAAAGATTATTCAAGAGCTGGGCATTGACTATTACAAACAGAGAACTACTTGGCATTTCCACTAAGAGAGGTAGGGCCAGAAGTGAAAAGAGAACTTCATGCTGCTGACTTTATTTGAGCTCTAGAGCAAGCCAATTGGAACCCAGAATGCTTCTGAGTTATAAAGTAACATGGATGCATTACTCTATTTTCATGCTGCTGATAAAGACATACCTGAGACTGGGCAATTTACAAAAGAAAGAGGTTTAATGGACTCACAGTTCCACGTGGCTGGGAAGGCATCATAATCATGGCAGAAGGCAAAATGCACATCTCACACGGTGGCAGGCAAGAGAAGAGAATGAGAGCCAGGCGAGAAAGATTTCCCCATATAAAACCATCAGATCTCGTGAGACTTATTCGCTACCACAAAACAGTATGGAGGAAACCACCCCCATGATTCAATTATCTATCACTAAGTCCCTCCCACAATATGAAGGAATTATGGGAGCTACAATTCAAGATGAGGTTTGGGTGGGGACTCACCATATCAATGGATTAATAAATATAACTTTCTGTTTCCTTTCTTGATCCTGTGTCAACAGTACAGAGTGGTTTGTGTCGCCTGCAAACAATGGAAATTCTCATTGTTAAATTATTAGCCCGAACACACATGCATACACACTCATCTCTTAATAATATATTTCCTCTAAGGGACAACATAGGCTGTTTGCAAATGAAGAGAGAGATTTTCCTAAATGTATAACGTCCCCAAGCCTCTGCCTGCAATAGGAACAGAGCTTTACATCATGAGACAAAATGCCAACCCCCCACTTGGTTCATCTTCCAGCTTCTGAATGTGTCTGCAGTGTCCACAAATGTGTAGGGAATGTGGCCTCTTGGAGTGGTTTTCAAGCAGAACCATCTGCTCCACCAATGGCCACCTCATGGCATTTGAAAGAGCTGACTCAAAGGTCAAATCCCTTCCCCTCCCTTGTCCAGATGTGCACTTGCCGTTGCTCCACTTGTGACCTGCACCCTTCTATAGAAGTAAATTGGCTTGCTGAGGAAATGGAATATTCCTCCTTCCATTTGGAGAAACCCTTGACAAATCATTTCTATTATTATTATTATTGCTATTTTTAGAGACATAGTCTCCCTCTGTCAATGAGTTTGTAGTGCAGTCATGCGATCATAGCTCACCAACTCCTCGAACATATCCTCGAACTCCTGGCTCAAGCAATCCTCCCATCTCAGCCTCCCAAGTAGCTAGACAAATCATTTCTAAGCAGGGAGGGTGTTTCTCAGTAACGTAAGGTGTGTTCTAGAGTCTCTCTCTAAAACCTGTCTGGAGTTACAGCAACGGTGCAATGAAGAGGCTGCTGGGAATTCTTGAGCATGAGGTAAAGAATGAACCTTTGCCATGTTAACATCCATCATTAAAGCCAATACAAGGATTTATGTTTTCCAGAGATGGCTTTTTGGAAAGATTTGATGTTCACCATTCCTGGACTCTAACACACATTTGTCTTACATTATAAAATACCATTTCAGAGAAACAGCAGTTCATGACTTAAAGAAGAAACAGTATTTGGGTATTTAAAAGAGGTGTGTGTGTGTGTGTGTGTGTAAAAAGTTAAAAAAACAGGAAATCCTTTCTGGATTTCAGAAGCCAATTGTTCAGGATATGTGTGAGGCTCAGGCTTGATAGGAGAATTTTGCTAAATGTCCTTTGGGTCTTGGCTTAAGTGTCTCTTCTCCAGACATGCAATTTCTTCTTGCAGAATTTTAACTAGACACCTGCGTTCATCTTCTCTCTCAGCTCTATATTTTTTTCTTCATACAGTCAGAGCCTATAATTATCTTATTTGTCCTTTTAATTGTTTCCTGCTCTACCTTACAAGAAAGTTCAGTGAAAGTAGGAACTGCAGACAGCCTTGTTCACAACTTTATCCCCAATGCCTAGCAGAATGTACCTGCTGTATACATTAGTAGGCGACCAATACATAGTTGTTGAATTAATGGTCATGATGAGACAGACATAAAAAGAGTGCCTCTGTAATAATGTGTGAAACTCTTGAAAGAAGAACCGAAAAGGGAAAGATACCAGATAAACCGATTTCTAAGGTAAAGATTAGATCAGCTCTCAGCTCACCATGACGGGTAAGACTTAAATATAACACATCTATTTCAACATGATTATTTAGAATATAGGAATAGACGTGTGAGTGAAATCCTCATGTTATCTCTTTGGGTGGCATATAAAGTTATGGAGAGATCGCGGGAACATGTCTACTTCCTGAAGCCATGTTAACTAGAAGCCAGCGTGTGAGGAGTACACAGTTCAGCATGCAGGCGGTATAACATGGTGGCCTTACAAACTGCCCCACCTGAATAAGAGAGGGAGTTTCTGCTAATGAAAGGGGTTACGGGCACAAGAAAACCATGCTGTAACCTCTTAGGGCCTCTTCTGAGGAGGTCTGCACTATAGAATTAAGGAAACACCATTCGTTAATAAGCCCATAGTATGTATCTGGCATCTAACACTTTTATCATAATTAATCATCTGCAAATGCCAACAAGCAGGTGCTCTCTCCATTTCTCAAGGGAGGAAACTAGGGGTCACTGCCATCTACCCAAGGCTGGTATGGGATTAAGTGAAGGTTCTTTGACCCCAGAACTTTGACTTGACTTGAGGTATTAAGTGGCACCAGTTGGGGGATTACAAGAAAAAAAAAGCATCTCCATGGAATATCTGGGGTATTTGTTTTGATTTTCTTTGTTTCTGAATTTTTGCAATTCTACTAGGTAGCCTGTGTTTTAACACCCATTACATCTCTAACTAGCTCAACCCCAAGAGGCAAGTTTGAAATTGAACATTTAGGGAGCGTGCAGAGGGTTAGGGCACTGAATCCCCTACTTTCTAATCTGTAAAATGGACACAGTTGTTCCTAGTTCATGGCACTCCCATGAGGCTCAAATTAAGACAGTGAGAACAAAAGAGAGTTTTTTCCTTCCTTCTAAAGAATTTTCTAAGTTAATTGGAGAAAAAAGTAATTACACCTCTATCCCTTATTCTTGCACGAGATCAAAGGTTGGCTTCTGCAGTTTTAAATTTGAGAAAAGCCACTTACAATGTCTATTTATTCGCACTTTCTGATTGTCTCACGAATATACACCAGCAATTTCTTCACATGAAAGCTGGCTTTTTCCCACTGCTGGTTGCCTCTAACAGCTAATTGTAGTAAGAGGGGAAATTAGATGTTTAGAGATGCTCATTGGCCCAGGCTCATTAATAGGCCCTCCTTACTCTATTGCATCCGGTAGGAGAGTTACAAGTCTGTCATTCCCTCCCCTCTCTCTTTTAACAGACTTTTGACAAAGACCAAGCCACAAGTACATACTGCAGATCATCAAAAGCCAGCACCAATTTGGCTAATGGTGTGTACTTTGTTTTCAGATTCTCTTAATACTTTAAGCACTTAACTGGAGCCTAGGTTCATTTTGAGCTCCAGCTTGTGGTTTCCAGGCAGAAGCAGCCCATCTGACTTTTAGTGCCCTTGTCTGTGAGTTGATAAGACCGCCTGGAGTCTCTAAACTCCTTTAAGTGCTAAATGTCAAGCTGGAATTGGGTACCCCTGGCTGGAACAATGTGGTGTTGTTTTAAAATGACTGCTTAATATGAAGAGGTTTCCAAGCGCTCTAATGTCAGGGGTATTTAAACAGGGTAATGAGGGTATCTTTAAAATGCCTTTTTAGTTGGCAACTTAATAATCTTCCTCTTGTTCAAATATTATTTTCACCACAGTACATCTGATACTCTCCAAAAGTTAAACAAGCCATTTAGGAAAATGGGATTGAATTATGACAAGCTGAACAGAAGCCCTGAAAGGTCGTGGGCTCGTTTCTTCATTTACGGTAAGGTGTCCGTTCTCACCTCTTTTTTTTGTCAGTCCTGCTTGGAAATAGTGAGGAATTGTACCTATAGATAAACAGGAAAATGATTCACATCCAATTGCGTCTATCAGGCAAGACTTTGAATATATAAAGAGCAATGTCTACATAAAATTTATTTTTTTCTCTATCTAATGCCGGAAATAAGGAGCTGGAGGAGTTGTTATCTATGTGGGAGTGGTCCATTTGATGCAGAAAAATACATACTGAATTAGTCTGTTCTTATGCTGCTAATAAAGTCATACCCAAGACTGGCTAATTTATAAAGAAAGAGGTTTAATGGGCTCACAGTTCCACATGGCTGGGGAGGCCTCACAATCATGGTTGAAGAGCAAGAAACATCTTACATGGTGGCAGGCAAGAGAGAGAATGGGAACCAAGTGAAAGAGGTTTTTCCTTATATTTATTCACTACTGTGAGAACAGTATGAGGGAAACTGACACCATGATTTAGTTCTCTCCCATGGCGTCCCTCCCACAACATGTGGGAATTATGGGAGCTACAATTCAAGATGAGATTGGGGTGGGGACACAGCCAAACCATATTACATATAATAATTAAACTGTGAAGCAGAGGGGAACCTGGGAATATCTCTGCTCCTGAAGTTTCCAAGATGTTCAGGGAAGAGCTGCAGCCCTTCCCAGATCTGCCCTGCAGACCCAAGCCACCATCATGTGAAGAAAGCTGCAGCCACCATCTGCACTGCCCTCCAGCCACAGAAGTCACCTTATCTACCCCCAGAATGTGTTCCTTCTTAGTATTCCCCCTGAGCTGTATTCATTCTCCATCACTTACAGTCTCTTATTATTTTTACTTATTGGCTTCAAAAAGTCTCTAATGATAGAAGGACTGTGATAATAAAATCAGATCATCAGAATCTAAGACCTATCATTAATATAGTATTGTAATCCACAAGATGTTTCAATTCTGAACTTAAACTAAAAATAAAGTTCACGTCAGTTGCAGTGGCTCACACCTGTAATTCCAGCACTCTGGGAGATCGAGGCAGGAAAATGGCTTAAAGTCAGGCATTTGAGACCAGCCTGGGCAACATAATAAGCCCTCTTCTCTGCAAAAAAAAAATTTTTTTTTAATTAACCAGGCGTGGTGGTGGTGTGTGCCTGTAGTACCAGCTACTTGGTAGTCTAAGGTGGGAGAATTGCTTAAGCCCAGGAGGTCGAGGCTGCAATGAGCTGTGATCACACCACTGCACTCCAGCCTAGGCAACAGAGAGCGACCCTGTCTCAAATAAAATAAAATTCACATTTATATATATACATTTAAATTTCAGTTTCTGAAGAGAAAGTCTTAGGATACTTATTCTTGTCTGGCTATGGCTTCCTAGCGAGTAAGATGGGAGTGAAAAATGAAAAATCTCGCCCATCTTCTGGGTATTTTTAAAAGTTGGCACATTTGATGTTACTTAGGCCAAGCTCCTGGTGATTCATGGGTGCGAGGGAGGGGAGATGGGGAAGGAGAGAGGGCTGGGAACCAGAAGGTAGGCTATGGGTCTCCGGCCTGGGCTTCCCAACAACGTGGCCCGAGATCTGCCATTTATGTTTTTATCTGTCCAATAAGGATGATAGGATTGTACCACTGCCCTCATGCAGAGGTTTGAGGTGGCTGAGGACGCAAGAGGCTTGAGCTGTGTTGCTGTTTTGGTCACCCTTCTTGCTTAATAAGCCCCTGCACCCAGTAGGGGCTGTGGCTACTCAACTCCAAGAGTCCTTGTGCAGCAGCAGGCCGTGAAGCTGGAGAGTTCACAGGTACACCCACCTTCCCTGGTGCAGGCGTCTGTCAATGTTACTACTACCAGTAACAACTATCCCTTCATTGCTGGGGTTCTTTCAGATGTGGTATCTCACCTGAGCCCTACTTCAAGGCCTTCCAGCCAATGCAAACCAACCACCTCCCCCACTCTCACGTGTCCAACACCCCTGTGGGCAAGAGATGTGGGCCAGAGGTCTGGCTGGACTGTCAACCCAAGATCCTTCCTTGCCACCCACGAGACGTGGAGCTGCAAGTGACCTGGAGCACACGGACCATCCCCTAGCAACCCGGGCCAGGCCTCAGGACACCTTCCAGGCCTGGCAAGGCGATGGGACACACCCACGGTCCTGTGCAGTGAAATCCTCATTTTATGGCCAGAAGCAGGGCCTGGGTCTCCAGGCTTGCAGGCCCCCTGCCCTTTCTAGCTTCGTAGATAGCATCATTGGAGCCACAGCAGTGAGGGCGCAAAGTCGTCATGGCTTCAATTTCATCGTCGGAAAGCTAGGATTAACACTGAATTGGTAATGGGAGGAAAAGCAGTGTTCCGTCAGGAAAGAGGGCAATTTTCTACTCCTTGGCACCTCAAAGAGGCCTCCAACGATGGCTGGCAGGCTTTGAAAAAAAAATCCTTTGCAGCTCTTGGCATGAGAGTTCGTCTGGCCTGTGTGGAAGTTATTTGATCCTGGGGCTGGGGACTGTGAAGCAATTGTGAAAGTTGCTTCAAAAGTCCTGTAGACACCAGATCTGTTTTCCAGCTTATAAATCAGATGCAAGCAAACCCTGGGCCTCGTCCTGTCGTGGTGAGAGATGCCACTGAAATCGCAGCGGGGCTGGGGGGCCAACGACACACAGGACTGCTGTTTGTTTAGGAGGGCCATCCTCACGCAGGGCCTGTGTCTGGGGCTGCATTGTTGCCTGTCTATACCCGGGCTCCGTGCCAGTGCCCATGCCGAGAGGCAGCAGGCAAGGCCGGGCTCTCCGTGCTGCTGCCTGCAGCCCTTTGAGGTTCAGCTGCAGTCATTAGGACAATATTTCTTCAGGCCATGCTTCCTTGGCACCCTGGCTCTCCAGAGAGCAGCTGCGAGTCCCTTTGTTCATCCCCTCCCAGGCAGGGCCCGCCCAGCCCACCCTGGTCCAGTCTAGTTGTGTCCAGGTCAGCTCAGGTTCCAGGGGTCATCATTCAAGGGCTCATGAGATTGCTAAGTGATTCTACTTAACCTGCTGAAGGACATTTCATGTAAAACGTTAACAGAAGGGCAATTTTCAGCAGGAAGATGCACGAAAACATTCTATGGCTAAAAATTCCAGCACCGTTGCTTCATTGCCCTGATGATTCTCCTTGGCTCTGAAAGTTGTTTTGCCCTCATCTGGGCAAACACCTCTCACTGAAGTAGGATAAGCGTCACTTTCCATTCAATCTATTTCCCTGGTCTCAGCCTATGCACCAGTGAGCCACAGTGTCTCCTTTATAATTTTCTCTAGCAGTCCTCACGCTGCCAGCAGGAAAAATTATAGCCTCCACCGTCACTAAATCCAAAAGTCTGGTCCAATGACCTTTGCTTGAAGACAAAATTTCTCACCACCTCACCTAAAAAAATCCAGCAAAGGGCTTTGATCCTGAAAAGCATTAAACAAAACAACGCACAAAACAAACAAACAACCCAGCCCAGCCTCAGTTAAAGGGAGGTTCTTTTCATGTGGTTTCCTTTGCTCCGACATGCTATGACAGGTTCAGGATGTCTCCAGCTGCAGAACACTGAGATTTGATGTTTTAGGAGGGTAAAGCTGACCGCCCAGCACAGAGCCGTATTCAGAATCCATTTCGGGGCCCCAAGCCTTGCCTGGCAGCTGCCTCACCGCATCATCTGCCGAGACTGGCAGCTCCCGCCGCTTTCAGCTCATCATTCAAAGATGATTCCTGCAGCACGTTTGAGTGACAGAGCTAAGATGAGAGGGGGTGAGTTTCTGGCCCGAGGGCCAGAGCACAGAGGGTGCACATGCAGGTCCCTGCTGGCTCTGCGGCTGCAGCGGTCTTGAGTGTCCCTCAAATTCTTCCTGCTTTCAATGCTTCTTCCTCAAGGACCACTTTCTTTAGGGGCGAGGGCTAGGTGGATCAAGTGCAGCCAGGGCCCTGAGTAAACAGTGGTGAAAAACACTCAGGATTACACCAGATTTTACAATGCTGGAGTGGAGGGCGATGTCAAACTCATATCTGAGTCTGTGACAAGTGTGTGTAGTGGAATATACGTGTAAAAAGTCCCTGGCTGGGCACGCTGGCTCACGCCTGTAATCCCAGCACTTTGGGAGGCTACGATGGGTGGATCATGAGGTCAGAAGTTCAAGACCAGCCTGGCCAACATGGTGAAACCCCATCTCTACTAAAAGTACAAAAACTAGCTGGGCGTGGTGGCAGGTGCCTGTAATCCCAGCTACTCAGGAGTCTGAGGCAGGAGAATCACTTGAACCCGGGAGGTGGAGATTGTAGTGAGCCAAGACCACACCATTGCACTTCAGCCTGGGTGACAGAGCGAAACTCCGTCTGAAAAAAAAAAACAAAAAGGCCCACTGAACAATGGGGCCCAAGTTACACTGGATTTGAATGTTAGATTGCAGTCCCCTGAAGAGAAGAGAGACATTTGTGCTCTTTACAGCCCTGTGCTGTGTTGTTATCTTGAAATATGTGGGTGCAAAATATCTGTTGTGGTTTAAATGTTTGCCCCTCCAAAACTTGTGTTGAAACGTAATCCTCAGTGGGGCAGTATTGAGAGGTGGGGCCTTTAAGAGGTGATGTGGATGGCCGGGCACGGTGGCTCACACCTGTAATCCCGGCACTTTGGGAGGCCAAGGCAGGGAGATCACTTGAGGACAGGAGTTTGAGACCAGCCTGGCCAACGTGGTGAAACCCTATCTCTACTAAAAATACAAAAATTAGTGGAGCATGGTGGCTCGCACCTGAAATCCCAGCTACTGAAGAGGCTAAGGCAGGAGAATTGTTTGAACCTGGGAGGCGGAGGTTGCAGCGAGCAGAGATCATGCCATTACACTCCAGCCTGGGTGACAGAGTGAGATTTGATCTCAAAAAAATGAAAAAAAGGTAATTGGGTCTTCAGAACTTCGCTCTCAGGCAAATGGGTTAATCCGTTCCTGGATTGATGGGTTATCAGGGGAGTAGGGACTGGTGGCTTTATAAGAAAAGGAAGAGACCTGAGTAGCTCTGGAATCTGAGATTTGCTTCTTCTGAACCTCTCCTTGGCTTGTAGATGGCCTTCTTCTCTCTGTGTGTTCACAGGCTTCTCTTTCTGTGTCTGTGTGTTCACATGCTTCTCTTTCTGTGTTTGTGTCCAAATTTTTTTTCTGTAAAAGGACATATATCAGCTGAGCATGGTGGCTCATGCCTATAATCCCAGCACTTTGGGAGGCCAAGGCAGATGGATCACCTGAGGTCAGGAGTTCAAGACCAGCCTGACTAACGTGGTGAAACCCCGTGTCTACTAAAACTACAAAAATTAGTTGGGTGTGGTGGTGGGCGCCTGTAGTCCCAGCTACCTGGGAGGCTGAGGCAGGAGGCAGAGGTTGCAGTGGGCTAAGCTGGCATTACTGCATTCCAGCCTGGACACCAAGAGTGAAACTCTGTCTCAAAAAAAAAAAAAAAAAAAGAAAAAGGACACCTATCATACTGGATTAGGGCTCACATTCATAGTCTCATCTCAATTACCCCTTTAAAAGCTGCTATGGCCTCAGTGTGTCCTCCAAAATTTATGTGTTGAAATTTAACCACATTGAGATAGAACATTTAGGAAGTTATTGAGGCCTGAGGGTAGAGCTCTCATAGATGGGGCTAAGGTCCCTATAAAGGGATTTAGGAAGTGGGTTCCCTCTTCCGTCTTTTCTACCACGTGAGGATGCAGCCTTACTTCCTTTCCCCTCCTGTCTTCTGCCCTGTGGGGCATGGCAATACGGCACCGGTTTGGAAGCCGGGAACAGGCCGTCACCAGACCCCAGGCCAGCCAGTGCCTAGATCTTGGACTTCTTGGCCTCTGGTACTGTGAGAGAAAAATTTTCTATTACCTGTAAAATGATGCTGTTTATGGCATTTTGTTACAGCACTCACTCCAAATGAACAAAAAGACTCTGTTTCCAAATACAGTCACAGCCTGAGTTACTGGGTGTTAGGACTTTAACAGGTAATTTTGGGGTGAGGAAGAAACACAATTCAGCCCACAACCGTCGCCAATTACATCGAAAAGGTGAAGGATGCGTCTACGTTCTTGCCCCAAGAGCGGACTTCGCTGCAGTGTAGGCGGTGTGTGTGCACATTCTCTCTGGAACTCACTGCACATAATCAGCAAAATCCACTATATCCTCAGACTCTCCTCGGAGTAGTCGCTTCGCCTTCTACTGTGGCTGAAACCTGATGGCTTCCCTGAAGACATCGCTTATCCTGCCGTCCATTCAGGTAGATGTCCGCTCTGCAGACGACTAGGCTTTGGGGTAGGGTGGAGATCCTGCTTGCCTCTCATTGCCACTGTTGGTCTATTCTCATTCTCTCCTCCACAAAATCCCCCACCTCCAAATTCCACCATACTGCCATGGTACCACACCTTACTCTATATTCTGCATTTGTCTATGAACACATAGTTCACTGCTACCTTTTTATTTTTTGAGACAGAGTCTCACTCCGTCACCTGGGCTAGAGTGCAGTGGCTCATTCTCGGCTCACTGCAAGTTCCGCTTCCCGCGTCAAGCAATTCTCCTGCCTCAGCCTCCTGAGTAGCTAGAATTACAGGCACCTGCCACCATGCCCAGGTAATTTTTGTATTTTTAGTACAGATGAGGTTTCACCATGTTGCCAGGCTGGTCTTGAACTCCTGACCTTAGGGGATCCACCTGCCTTGGTCTCCCAAAGTGCTAGGATCACAGATGCAAGCCACCGCACCCAGCCTCCTTTCATTTTTTAAAAAAGATTTTAGATCCTGACTCACCGTTACTTTCTCCATCACTACACTCTTTAAAATTGTTGATAATTTTAATACTCCACCAACCATAATTTTTTGAAAAGTTAAAAACATGACTCATAAAAATATTGAATGAGCATACATCAAAGGTTATTAATTCGTGAATAAATAAAGCTGATTTTAAGAGTACTTTGAGGAACTGGTGATTTTTATACATTTTAGAAAAAAAATTAGAATAAAATTGCTGGGTTAGATATGATACCTGTTAACGTCCTACGTAAAGGCCATAAAACTATCATCTTTGGGGCTGTCTCTTGTACTGCACAGACTCTACAAGTTAATGTGTAACCTTGCAGTGTCTGGGCTCTAATCTATAATAAATAGTAAAGTCAAACACAGGTACCAGATGCATTCTCCGAGAAAATTAAATGATCCGCAGGCTGGCCTGTAAACCATGCTCCATGATGTCAGAGGTTTGTCACCTCCATTCACCTAAAATCCAAGTTTTAGATAATGTTTCTGAACATTCACCATGGGTGACTCTTTCCACGCTGAGGCTTCTCATTCCCCGTCTCCATCTCTTCCAATCGTCTTATTTTCCATTCCACCTCTTCTCCCTGCTCTTGTCCCCAGACCATGTCATAACCACTCACAGGAGCCCCTCCATTGTTTCTGAGGCAGGTATCCCACTTTCCAGCTGCCATCTCCCATCTTCCAGATCACGTCGTCTAGTCTCCCATCTCCAGCCATTTTTGGCCCCAGTAGAAACTGCACTCTATTGATCCATCACCCTTTCATGTCTCTTCTTACCTCTCACCTTCGCATCCCTCCATACCCAGTGTCAATTCCATGTCAGTTGCCATGATCACTCCCTTTTGGGGACCACCACGTTTCTTTCCCAGCTCTCACTTTGCCCCACTCTCTTGGCTAAGCCGCAAGCATGGTTAAATGTAGCTCCTCTCCCACTTGTGCCTGCCCCTGTATGGCTAAACATTGATGGCAAAAAAAGCCAGCATATTGACATCTCTTACTTGAAAGCTGTGATCACTAACCTCACATGGGCTTTCAGCGTAGCCAGGAAATCAGAGGACATTTCCCATGTCCATTTCCTTTCCCGTTCTTCTAAACTCTGTTATGACTGAATGTATCCCCCCAAAATGTATATGTTGGAGCTCCAGTCGCAATGTGTTGGTATTTAGAGGCAGGGCCTTTGGGAGGTAATTAGTTTTAGATAAGGTCATGAGAATGGGGCCCCCCAAAGTGGCATTACTTTTCGTAAAAGAAGAGGTAGGTAGATCAGAGCCTGTTCTCTCTCTCTCAGTCTCCACCGCCATCTCTATCTCTCCCTCTATCTCTAGATCTATCCTGTCTGTAGCTCTAGCTCTCTCTCCCCATCATGTGAGGACATGGTCAGAAGGTAGCTGTATGCATGCTTTATTTTTCCACTTAATACTCAGCTCCATCTAAGGTGGTATCTGTTTTATATATTTACGGTACCATGCTTATCTTGTTTAGCATCTATCTCCAAGTATGTAAAATATCTCTCTTACATAATTAGTGTGAGGATCAAATTAACTAGAGCTTTGTAAAATCTAAAGACAGAAATTTGTTATCGCAGCCGCTGGCATACTGGGGAAACCTAACAAAAATCAAGCCAGCCAATGGACTTTCGCCCTGCTTTTTTCTTTAAAAAAAAATTAGGAAGTAACTAAATTCCTTTCAAATGTATTATTTGAAGGAGATTCAGACTTCTTTTATTGTGCTTCCAGATTCTCCCAGGTTTTAGATTCACAAGTATGAGACTCCTGTGTTCTAATTTCTTTTGGGAACCAAAGTGTGATCCCTGTAGCTCCTTTCCTTTTCCAAATCACATTCTAAACAAGAAATTGGCTCCAAATTATTCCATGCAATTCTAGAATCATTTTTCTATGGCTTTAAAAACCTATTCGGTGCTCATAAGCTTGGTCTACAGGTATTTAAACTCCACAAGGAAAATTTGATGCAAATTGCCTATGCCTGTTTATGTAGTATGTCCATCTAGGAATGGGTTTCTCTTCCTTCTGAGTTTATTCGGGGTGTGGGTATGAGATCTTGGCTGAGGCTCTCTGAAGTAAACATATTTTCCAGTGCCATTTTCATTGGCAGTAACTTTATTATGCCAATCTAAATGGACTGATGAAATTATTTTGAAAATCATCTTTAAAGGTAATCAATAATTCAGGTCTGACCTTTTGTAGATTGTTTTTCTCACTCACCCTCTAGCAATCCAAACTGTCAATCATCACTTGAAAACAGTGAATTTTTTGTACTCATAAAAAGAGGAGGCTGAGTAGCAGAAAAGCAACTAAAGGGCTTGACTTTGGGTAGGAGAAGAAAACATCTTTTCATTCAGATTTCAGAATGAGGAGGCACAGATTCCATGGAAACCTGAAAAAATGCCATTATAAGTGTGATAATGTCCCAAAAGGAGGCTGCTACCTGGCTTGTCCTGGGTTCCACTTCAAATGACATTTTTCCATTTGGGGATCTGCTTGTCCCTGGTGTCAGAGACCATCTCCTGCTGCACTTGCAGATGTGGAGAGAGTAGGGTCTGCAGTGGCTCGAACTACCAATCAATTCAGTGAAAGGATTACTCAGAGCGGTTTGTGTGAAACTTCATTACCCAAAGAGACTTTTGGTTGACTGAGATTTCATAACGCCCTTCCTGTCCTTCTTTGAAGACGCCCAGAACCCTTGAGGATGACTTGCTGTCACTGAGCCACCCTCAATTTCCCAACGCACATCTTATTAAAATCTTTCTCAGTCCCCCTTGAATTCCTTCCTGTGCACCCCAAACTCAGGCCTGCAATTATCTTGCTTTGAAATCACCTGCAGAGGAAGGAGGCATGCAGGCAGAAGCTGGCTGTGGCATGTCATGGTCATTACTGTGTGCCCAGGTAGACAGTGGGTCCTTTGAGAAAAGGACGGTGTCCCCTTCTTGTCACTCTCTCATTCCCTGCCACCCCTCACTGAGCATAGTAGAAATTTAATTAAAAATTGTTGATAGATTAATTGCATTATTACCTGGTTCTGTTGTGAAAGCAGAAGCTAATCTCCTGAGACTTTCCTCTCCTGCTTAATTTATTTATGTATTTATTTAGAGACAGGGTCTCATTCTGTCACCCAGGCTAGAGTGCAGTGGTGTGATCATAGCTCACTGCAGCCTCAAACTCCTGGGCTCAAGCGATCCTCCTGCCTCAGCCTCCCAAGCAGCTGGGACTACAGGTGCATCCCTTCATGTGCAGCTAATTTCTTATTATATTTTAAGATAGGGTCTCTCTATGCTGCGCTGGCTGATCTCAAACTCCTCCTCTTGATCCTTCCACCTCGGCCTCCCAAAGCACTGAGATTGCAGGTGGGAACCACAGTGCCTGGCTTAGAAGGGACTCCAGCTAAGCTAGACAGTGAGAAGGGAGGCCAGAAGCCGAGCCCTCCAAAGCCACCATGAAGCTCCCAGCTGCCGCAGTCAAGAAGAGCCAGGTGTGTCCATTCTCACTCCCAGGTTCCTTGCTCTCTCACATGTATAAAACCCCTGGTCCACCTCTCTTTTTGTCTCTGCTTTTCTTGGCCTCAGGTAACTGACTTCTAGATTCCATCCACCCAGTTTCTGGCTTTCCCTGCTCTAACCTTCTGGAGAGTGATCATTGGAAGATGGAGCTCTCCACTCACCCAGCACAGGGGAAAAGACCCTGGTGCGGGAACCAGAGGGCCCTGGTTTTGCCGGAGTCAGAATCCAGGTTCAAGGACTTGCTCCTGTCTAGATATGAAGGAGTGTCAGGGTTTATCTGAAACTGCAGGAATTGGACCCCATCTAAACTTTCTCATCTGTACAGATCATAAGTCACCTGAGATTTCTGCAAATCATTCAGATCCCTGGGCTCCCTCTTGAGGATCTGGGATCTGTGGGCCAGGGGAGGAGCCTGAAATCAGTACAGATAACAAGCACATCTTAGCAGGGAAGTTGGGGGAACACTGGTTTGCATGACTCTGAAGTTGCCACTTGCCCTGACAGGGTGTTGCTGAAATGCCTTAAGAATTGGGTTTCCATGGTAGTGGTCATTGTGTGCCAACTTCAAGGTTTTGCCGTATTTGTACATGCCATAACCTTATTGCCTTCATGCTTTTCTTTAAGTCATTCTGAATTTTTTAAAAACCACCTTCTTTAGCCTATTAGCTATAAAATCACTGTTTTGAGGGTTATTTCCTCCTCATATACAATGATACAAATATATTATTCAAATTTAAATATTCAGTTCCAACAAAAACCATGTCAAATGCCACCCACTAGGATATGCACTGCACTTTGGAGACGCTACGTAGGTAATGCTGCCATCCAAGGCAAAAGTGTGGGGAGGCGTGAGGTCAGGAGGGGCCAGGTGTCCCTAGGGTGTGGGAGCTCTGAGGTCAGGAGGGGCCAGGTGTCCTCTGGTGGGGGAGGTGTGAGGTCAGGATGGGGAGGTGTCCTCTGGGTGGGAGGATCTGTGAGGTCAGGATGACCGAGTTCCCCTTGGATGTAGAAGCCGTGAGGTCAGGATGGAGCAGCCACAAGGGAACTTCCCAGGAGCTGACCACATTTTCTTTCTTGACCCAAGTCATGGTTACCCTGGAGTTGCTTTATTATCATTCCTTAGCTAATCCATTATATTTTGTGCACTCTTCTTTATTTAGCTTAATAAAGAAAATAAAAATAACTTAGAGAGTAAAAAAGACAAATTGTTCTAGCAGCAGTTCACTTAGTGGACATTTAAACCCTGTTTCACCCAGCAATGGGAACACTGCAGCCCCATAACCTCGGCTGGGGTGGGGTTCCTGGGGAGGGGTGAAGTCGGGGTGGTTTCCAGAAGCTTTGTGCTGTGTACTTCAGACCCTTATCTCTGGAATTAAGTTGCTGAGTATGAATGAGGCTGACACAGAAAAGCTCTGTTTATTCACAATCCTCAGCTGAGTTCTTGGTGGTGTGAGTTTGGGGAAGGAGGAATGCATAAAAACAATGGCTTTGCACACTGGCGTCCTGGTACTGCTATATCCCTGTCTCCTTCCCGACACACACACACACACACACACACACACACACACACACTGCCATTTTTAAAAGGAATCCCAGTTAAGGTAAGCATGATACCTTAAAAGCAAAGCCTTATCTTTGCTTTCCATCGAGCTCCCTTGAAAGAGCACGCTGTCTGGCTGGTAGTCCTCTAGGAATCTGTTTTCTTTGTGGCAGCTGCTGAACCCAATGAATCAAGCCAATAAACTATTTTGACAGCATCTGCTCCTTTTATTCTTCCTTCTCTCCAATCCAGGCTCCAATCTAAAAGCCTCAGGCACCATCCCCTCCTTCCTCCACGCTGAGGCAGACAGCCTCTGTGACTAGTTAATGGTGCCATTCTTCAGCAAATCTGAAGGCCTTGGCAGAAGCCCAGGGGCCGGGGGAAATCAAGTTCTGCTTTCTAGTTGACACACTGACAGGCGCATTCATCCAACTGGGCACCCCCTCCCCAGAGGAGACTGCCTATATGGGGAGAGTGGGGGGGCCCTCTATCCCCAGATCTGTCCTCTAATGAATTGTCACCACCTCTGACTTTCGACCATTTATTCTTTTGAGCCTTGTTTTAGTCTTTCAGAGTTTTCTATAAAAAGCTCCATCCCCAGAGAGAGATGTAGTAACATCTTAACACCTAGCACAGTGAGTCAGTACCTGGCTAGGTCGCAGGGGCTAAGGGGATTGGGTTACTGTGTGGGTGGAGTTCTGGACAAGGAGAGCTGTTTCAGGGTGATGGTGAGGAGTGGTGGGAGGAGGGCACCACGGGTCTGTCCTGGCTCCCACGCCAGCTGAGCTAGGTTACACAAGCACAACTTAGCAGTGCTACCATGAATGCATAAGGATGGCCTGACATCTAGGAGAGAGGAGTTTCTAACTTCCCAAGGTTCTGTACTTTCATTTTAAATGTGGAGAAAATGCGAAGGTGCAGTGTGTGGTGTGAAAATTCATGAGTTGAATTCCTAACCCCCAAGGGGAAGCCTTGATTACGACTGTGGAACCCTGATGAATGGGATTAGTGCCTTTATAAAAGAGACCTCACAGAACTAGCTTGTCCCTTCCCTCATGTGAGGACACAGCCAGAAGGCACCATCTATAAACCAGGTCCTCATCAGACATCGAATCTGCTGACTGCTTGATCTTGGACTTCCCAGCCTCCAGAACTGTGAGAAACAAATTTTACTTGTTTATAAGCTACCCGTTTTATGGTAGTAGTCTGAATATTCTAAGACATTGAATCATTGTTACAGCAGGTGGATTCTTTGATGTCTAGCAGAGTCCACAAAAATAAGACCGCAAATACAGAGGCTTTATATTCTATAGAGGAATTTACAGACTGGTAACAGAAAAGGCAGGTATATTGTCTTAGTCTATTCATGCTGCTGTAACAAAACATCTTAGGCTGGGTAATTTATAAACAACACAAATTTATTGCTGACAACTATGGAAACTAGGAAATCAGGGTAATGGAGACTAGGGAAGTCTAAATTGGGCATTAGCAGGTTCAGTGTCTGGTGAGAGCCCACACACTGCTTCCAAGATGGTGCCTTCAACATGGCATCTTCCTGAGAGGCAAGGAGAAACATTGTGTCCTATATGGCAGAAGGCTGAAAGGGCAAAAAAGGGCTGAATGTTGTGGAAAGCCCCTTTTATAAGGGCATACAGTCAATCCAGAGAGCTTGGAAGCCAACTGGTTTCTCTTTGTATGTGCCAAGATTATTGTTATTATCTTTACAAGAAAAGTTGGCCAAGGCTATTACTACCATTACCAAGTTATTAAAACCAGAGATCTTGACTTGTATGCACTGAGATGAGTCTTCCATCAGCATCTCTCCTAATAACATAACACTGCTGGCAGCAGATGAACATGGAAACTGTGACATCCACAAGGTAAGACCTTTTCTTCTTTGCCTTGGGTTCATCTACACCCCTGTGGAAGGAAGTTCTGAAGTGTGGAGCATTACTGATTCTGAAATGATACATTTACACCCTCACTAAGCAGGGTCCCCTTTGGTTATAAACATTGTACCCATCATGAAGTTATTAAGGCAAGAACATATTTCTGGACCCTGGAGAAGACAATAGGCTTGAAGGAAAAACAAGCCTTGACCTCAAAGACACAACACAGAGGGAAATACAGCTGATGAAAAGCTCAAAGATGATCATCAGTGTTCCCATCAGGACATTTTTAAAGGGACAAGTGGCATGAGCAACGGCTTTGGAGACACTGTTGTCTGCCAGGCACTCAGATCATTAGAAAGCAGAAAAAGAGATGCAAGATCAGGCTGAGATGTGATTTGTGCAGGAATACACACTCAGTGTCACAACGCAGCTGGACAAGAGCCTGCTTCAGAGGCATCAGCCTCACAGCCACCATGGCTTAACCTCGCCCATGGTGTGGGAGGGACAGTGGGTGTGGGTGGCCCCTCCTATGCATGGAAGTGTAGTGATGTGGTGGGCACCTGAACAGGGCTGCCACGATTTTCTAAAGCATTCTGTGGACCGTGAATGCACCCTACAAGGGGGTCTGAGCTCCTTGCCCTGGTATTTGTTCCAATGGACCTATCTAACTGGTGTCTCCAGCGTCAGAGGTGAGTGAGGGTTTCTGTTTGTTTGAGCACTGCGTGATCTCAGTCTCAGTGCGGATTTCGAACTAGGAACTAATTGCGGAGGAAAAGTCTGGAGGACAAAGTGCACAATTTTTTTCTCTTGGACAGATCTTCGATGTCCTGCTTCTCCCCGGAGAGCACCTTCCCTGGGTTGCAGGTAGACACAGCTTCTTTCTCCTAACGTGCCCACCCTGGACGTTCCCTTCACACTGATCTTTCCTCATGATTTTTGGAAAGTTCCAGACAGTCTCTCTGACTTGCAGCAGGAAAAACACAGTGCAATATAATATGTTGTGTATATTTAGCATGACATGTAAATATTTTATAGAAGCTAAAGTAAATAATGTACATACTTGTAATGTCAGTGTAAATATTTGATAGGCTGCAGTAGGAATCCAGTATGCTTGGAGCTGGGCACAGCACCAGTGGGTGGCAGAAACAAGGTCAAACGCAATCAGAAGGGCGACCTGTTCACGACGCATCTGAAAACAACTTTTTCTCCGTCTGCCTGGCTGCTTCTTTAAGCATCTGACTCTCAACATTCAAATATTCTCTCACACAAATTATCCACAGCAATTCAAGACCAAGCCCTCTAGCCTTAGCGGCTGCTGGAAAGAGAGCAGCGTGTAAGATCCTAAATAACTGGCCACATTCTATTTATTCATTTGTTGACTTGTTACTGTCTGTCTCATCCATACAGTGGACATTCCAGGAAGGTCCATCTTGCCTATCATCACATCTCCAGTGCGTAAGACAGTTCCTGACACATACTAGACACTCCGTCAATGTCTCTGGACTGAATAAATGGTGAGATTTTATGCCAAATTGAGTAGAAAAAAACCGCAACCCCAGCCATCCCCGAAAGGGCGAACATTTTAAATCCATAAGTCATGCCAACTTTGAGGGTGTGTTTATTTAAATTGGTGACAGGAACTTGCTGAAGTTAGTTATGTGAGGGGGTGATGCTGTTTCATTGGAAGGGGAAGAGGCATTTGGGGCTCCGGAGTGAGATCCACTCCAGGAGGGTTGTCTAGGAGGCCGTGGAGTTGTGACTGGCACACAGCAGATGGGGATAAAGAAGCAGAAAATCTCGAGCAGAAGATGAGAGGAAAGTGGAAGATACTAGAATATCTTACCACTTCTCAGGTCTCCCAGGAAAACCTCTTTACATGCATGACTATGAGTAAGTATTTCAACATTAAATGCAACCTCCTGTAAGCTTTTCCGAGACTAGTTATCCAGAATGTTTTACTTCATCTAAAACGCAACCAATAATAGCACTTATAACAAATGCATATGTCGTATTTACCCAGACACTGTTCACATTGTTCTACATGTCTGAATGCATTTCACCCTTAGAAACCCCAAGCAGAGGAAAAAGGAATTCAGGAGATTATGTGACTAAATTATCTAGGGATGATCATGAGCTACGTCCCTTTCATTTGTGAGTAGAGGCAACATGCCCCTCATTCTAGATGCTCCTCTTCCGGCATGTGTTGGGTTGGATTGGGGGAGGTCTTTGTGTAAAGTTCCTGGACTTAAGGAAAGTAGAGCAGCTCCCAGGTAAACAGAACCTGCTTGGAAACAGCTCTCAGCTCTCACAAAATCAACAACCCAAAGAATGCAAAGGCCCTGAGAGGAACTAAGTCTAACAGCTCCACCGAGAGATGCACAGCGGGTTCCAGAAGCTGTCCAGCTTGCTAGCTACACAGGAAGTCGTGTGATCTGTGCTGAATGCACATTTCTCATGGGTCTTTAGAACACAGTAAACATCAGCTGGCTTTGCTCATCAGGGAAGGTGTGGAAGGGACAAGGGAAGAGAGAAAGGGAGACCATGGAACGAAAGCTGGTCTCTCCTTTCTGATATTACTGTTGTAACAGCACAATGGCAATTGAGCCATCAGTTCCAAGCTTATAAAGCTTTTCTTCTTTTCTCAACCTAAAATCAAAGCTTGGGCTGGGTGTGGTAGCTCACGCCTGTAAGCCCAGCACTTTGGGAGGCCAAGGCGGACAGATGGCGAGGTCAAGAGATGGAGACCATCCTGGCCAACATGGTGAAACCCCGTCTCTAGTAAAAATACAAAAATCAGCTGGGTGTGGTGGCACGCGCCTGAAGTCCCAGTCACTCGAGAGGCTGAGGCAGGAGAATCGCTTGAACCACAGAGGCAGAGGTTGCAGTGAGCTGAGATCGCACCACTGCACTCCAGCCTGGCAACAGAGTGAGACAGTCTCAAAAAAATAAAAATAAAATAAAAAAATCAAAGCTTGAAGTTCTTATACCATGGCACCAGCCAAGATCTGTGCTGTCTTGTTGCTGTGCCCAACAGAAAGGATGACCTCTTTCCCGTATCACACCTGATGATGTTCTGAGAGGGTTTTGAAAAGTTGTCTGGACCTCAGTGGACCTGTCTTACAAATCACGCCTCTGTCAGGGGTACCCACACCCACGTCACATTATCCGTGGCTCTAAAGTGCTGTGGATGAGGGCCGCAAGTGTGCTAGACATCTCAGAAGACAAAGAGAGAGGCATGTTGTTTTTAATATGCTCAGTGCCTGAGAGGAAGCTGGAAACCAGCAGAGGCCTGAGTTGACATGCTGGGTCTTCTCCAAGGCCAGCTGTTGGGGACCAGATCCTCAAGTCCTGCCATTTAGACAAGGCAAATGGGACACATTTCCCCTGCCTTCCGCATTTGAAGCAAGAGTCTGGACTGAGCATCAGGGTCACCTTGGTGCATGTTCATGTCCTTCATTCTTGAGAGGTGTTAACTCAGGAGATCTCAGTGGGGCCCAGGCACAACACAGCCAGGTGAGTTGACTCCAGAGCCAGAGCAGAGCTGGACTTGGGAACCAAGAGCCAAGCAATTTATTGAGTCCTCAAAGAAACACGGAACTTCATTTCACTGAACTACAGTTGTAGACCAATGCATTTTAGTGGGACCTTCAGCAGCATGGAATCAGACAGAGAGTGTTTAGTTTTTTCTTTTTCTAGTCTTATTTTTTTGCTTTGTCTTATTTTGTCTAGCTTTGTCTGTTTCACCTTGTTAGGCAGAAAATTCAAGGAACAAGATGATTCCCTTTAGTTTCATTTGGATAAATAAACATTAAATGAGCAACTACTGCTTCCTAGACTTACGTTGCCTCTGTGGATTGAGATATGAGTCATTAAACGTTTATGTGGCAAGTACTAGAGAAGATAAGTATACAAGGAGCAATAGGACAAGGACATTAGGTTCCCAATCCAGACAGGAGAAACAGAAAAGCTACCTGGAGAGGTGACACTGACATTGAAGTTGACTGAGTTTCTGCAGTTGTATGTTTAACTGTAAGCACATTGACGATGCAGAAGAACCCAGATTTCAAGTGAAACAGAGCTAGGTTCAGACAACAGCTCTACCACCACTTACTGTTTGCATCAGTCAGGGTAAGCCAGATGCTGTAACAAACAGCCCTCAATAGCTAACCTAAGGCATGCTTATTTCTTGCTCATAACACAGTTCTATGCAATGCAGCTGGGTTCTGCTTCATATGAGCAGTCATGCTTCTTATATGCCTTTTCTCATTCTATGGCTTCATCTTCTTCGGCATTAAGCTACAGAAGGGGAAAGAGGGAGGTGGTAGAAAAGACCCACTTGTTTTTAAGCTGCCTCAGGCAAGAAGTAGCCAACATCTCTCCTGCTCCTCTCCATTGGTGAGAACCAGCCACGTGGCCCTGCCTAGAGGCCAGGGGACTAGAAGTGCAGTCTAGCCGTGGGGACACCACCAGGAAGGGGACGTTGGTGAGTGTTAGCAACCTCTGCCACGCCAGCAATATCACATCAGTGAGGTTGCCAAACCTCTGTGAACACCGAATGCTGTTGCTGTCGCTGACACCACAGTTTCCATCTGCTAGGTAAAGCAAGGACATATAGTTTTGGCCACTGCACACTTCTTGGTGACCTGGGAGCACTTCACTCATATGCTGTCCCCATCACAACCATCAGCCGGTCAACAAACACATTGGCAGGAATGGTGCTGGTGTGGGAGTAGCTGTGGACGGGAGATGCTGCGTGCCTGGCCTGATAGAGCTGACACGCGTAGAATATGACATACTGCAGGATTTTCTTGGTATTCTAACTCTGAGACATCCTTTAGAGTAAACTTTAGGTATATTGAGGGTATAAAGTATTTATACCTTTCTTTAAGCAGATGAATTCATGGTTGCCTCTAACCTCTGGGCCTCATGTGTTTTCTTGGGCACTGAAATGTTGCTTTTTTTTTTCATGCCTGAGGATAACAAAAGACCAGGTCATGAGGCATGACCTCAGCCTGCTGTTTCACTTCCAGAGTGTGAGGCTGTCTGCTATAAAATACCCAGATATGTTTCCTGGTACAACATGTCTTGGAAAGTATATGCTTTCAAGTCAGAGCATAATTGGGTACCAGAAACGAATGCCCATGCTGCTTTGTAACATTTATAACATGTTTCTCATAGGCTGTGGCCTTTTGTCCCGACTCCTCCCCCTCCAGGAGGGCGCAACTGTTTCGGAAAGGAGATTAAACCTCAAAAGAATCTGAGAGTAACCTCGAAGTGGCTGCGGATTTTTCAGGAAAGCTCTCTGTCTCCATTGCAGGCTGGATACTGTTACCCTGCACCACATTTGTCACTGAATCTGAAGTGGCTGTGTTTTCACAGACAATTGGGATTTTTTTTAAAAAAAGGAAAGATAAAATTTATGGACATCCCGTGGTCCCCCCAGTACCCAGACGGCAATAATCTGACAACGCTAATCTTTAGTGTTAAGGGTTTGGAAACTACAGACTAGCCCTTTGGGAAGCTGAAAATGAAAATATTTAAAAGAAATCAAAGAGCAACTATCAAACAAACAGTGCCTCTTCCGTCATCTGTGCTGTTGTCTAGTAATCCTCCAAACTTTAGTTTGAGAGATCACTTGAAATTCTGGGAGTCTTTCAGGAGATTATCCGTATCAGTTAAGGCTTTGAAGTAGGAGCTGCTGGCATCTCATTACTGACAGAGATCAAAAACCAAAGCTGGAGTGCAGTCCCGGCTGTAGGGCCTCATTCACACATCACAGAAGCACTCAATTATCAAAGTCTTTATGAGATACCTGCTTAACCACAAATGGCCCTTCCTGCCTCCTGTGGCCTTTCACTCCCTTGTTCTTGCGACTCTCCCGCTTGTGCTAATTCCCTCTGCTTTTCCTAAATCAAGGAAGTCCTAAAGGTTGTAGTGACAGTTCTCTTCTAAGTGAATAGCGTATTTTTGATACTTTTGGAAAAAAAAAAAGAAAGAAATAAATAAAATTCAGCCTTCCTGGGGTTGAATAGTTTAAGCGGCAAATGTGCTTTGACGGAAAAACGTTTGAACAGGTCACTCTGTGGTTCACTGGTGCCATGGTGGGGTTAGCCATACAGTGAAACTAGTTTACTTATGGTCTGAACTTGGCATTGGACAAGCCCAGGAGTACCTAAGCTTGTGAATTTGGACTGCTAGTTAGCACAGAATCAGTCTCCTACCCCAAATGCTGTGTCCTGGTGGGAATTTTCCTGGGATGGTAGGAAGAGCAGGGCAGGAAATTTGAGCAGCCATCCTTGATTGCTGCCTAGGTTTTCCAGAAAATGTCCCACCTCTGGGGAGACAATTCCGGGTCAAGTTATCATAGAGTCATGCTGCAGGCTATTATGAGAAACCTTCCTTTCTGCCTGTGCCTGCCACCTTTTGTGAAAAGTTATTGCTGTTGTACCTAGGTCACATTTACTTAATGAAATGCCAACCTGGAACCCACCAGCGGGCAAGGTGACCTCCTTGGGTGGTTACACTACTCTGGGGTAGAAGAGTTTCAATAAAATGGTGGCAACAGAAACTATGATAGGACAACGAGCAGATGAAAGATGACGGGAGCTCATGCCTGTAATCCTAGGACTTTGGGAGGCTAAGGCAGGTGGATGGCTCGAGGCGACTCTGGGCAACATGGCGAGATCCTGTCTCAGACCCCGTACCTCCACCGCTGAATAAATCATACCCTCAACTGTTGGATGGTTCTGGAGAAAGACGCTTCACTACATTTTCATGGTCTTTGACATCAGCTAGGCCTTGTGATCCTTTTACACCTCTTGTTCTCTCTCTCTCAGTCCCGACTTTTGAAACGCTTCCTCTCTTTTCAAGCTCTCTTTTCACCACCTCTTCCAAAACGCTCATCAATTAACTTGTTTCCTCGTCATTTTGAGGACAAAAGCCAAAGGACAGGAACTCCCCCAAATCCTAATCCCCTTCCTCCCATTGGTAGGTGTCCCACGCTCCGTTCATCCTTGTTCGCTTTCCCAAGCCTCAATGGAATGTGCGTCCTTCCTCCTGGGAAGGCTAACCCCAATCTTCCTGCTCCTTAGGAACCTCCACCTCTCACCCTCCTCCTGTACTTTCAGCCTCTCCCATTTATACGACCTTCTCACTTGCACGTTCAGATGGCTCCCAGCTGAGAAGAAGCCAACACACCCACCCTTCCACCCTGTGTTTCACTCCAGCCTCTGCCTTTCGATTCTGAGTTTCTTCTCAGTCAAGATTCCTAAAGAGCTGTCTGATGTCCACATTTCCTAATCTTTATTTTATTTTTATATTTTGAGACAGAATCTCACTCTATCACCCGGGGCTGGAGTACAGTGGTCTGATCATGGCTCATTCAGCCTCCAACTCCTAGGTTCAAGCAATCCTCCTGCCTTAGCCTCCCAAAGTCCTAGGATTACAGGCATGAGCCCTCATGCCTAGCTTCCCCTCATCTTTCGTTTGCTCATTGTCCTGTCACAGTTTTGTTTCTGCTGCCACCATTTAACAGAAACTTTTCTACCCCAGAATAGCAGTGACTATCTTACCATTGGATCCAGTGGCGACTTTATTGGTATTCACATAACTAACAGACTTTCCTTCTTGGAAGTCTTTTACTCCCTGGCTTTCTCTGATGTTAAGTTCTCTTCATTTTTCTCTTACCTCTCTAAATGTTGCCCCAGGAAGTGTCTACCACGTAGCAGGCACTTAACTTAATAGACACTGAACAAAGAAATTGTATTGCTTCTTTCTTCACTTCTGTCTCCTTTCCTTGTCTCTTTTCTTTAGTATCCTCTGCTGTGCAGAAAGCTGGTCAGAAACCTACCCTCTGGTGGGAGGGATCACTGATCTTTATTCTGTTTTGCATGATGTAAACCCAGTGGTCTGATCATCTGTAGGAAGTTAGCCAAGAGAAACAGAGCCCCAGCCCAAGTGCTGACCTGCAATCACGGAACCTTCTAGCAAGAAAGGTAGCCATTGAGAGCAAGTGCTTGAGCTGGGTCCTAGTCTTTCAGGAAGTGAAAAGCTACTTTTGGCCATGTGTTATTAATAAACACTCCAAAGTCGGGGGCCATATCTTTTCCCTTCTTTGAAGTTCCTCAAAGTACTTATTATTTCTGCAAGATGTTTGATGACTGAAAATATTTCCACAAAACCCTTCAACATGTGACTTTATCTGACAATTCTAAAATGCAACTTCAAGTCTAAATTTGAGATTGACCATTGAATCCAGTGGCAACTTTATTGGTATTCACATAATATTGGTATTCACCTACATTTTTTGGAAAAGTCATCATTTTCTTTCTATTAACAAAACTTGGATATCAGCAGCAAGAAGGAGACGGGGTAGTTCGGTCCAGTTCTACCTCTCTTCTGTACCTTTTGTCTGGCATTTTGGTAGCACTGTCATTGCCCACAGTCATGGGGGAAAAGACAGGTCAAATAAGTAAAAATGTATTTGGATTATTGGGGGCCAATATTGTGCCGAGAACGGTACCAAGTACTCTGTATATTTCAGTTCTAATCGTCACACCTATTTTGTGATAGCTGTTATTCCTATTTTACAAGTGTCAAAACTGAAGATGGACAGGAGCCTTATCCAGGGTCATGCAGGTAGCTCCTGGTGTCGTTGGGAAGCCAAGAGCCAGCCCTGCTGGGCCCACAATCAGTGTCTGGCCCCACAAACCTGCAAATGCTACCCCCATCAAGGTCGGCACTGACCACCATGTTCATGGAGCCACTGGGCAATGCAGTCAGGCACAATCATATTTAACCAGCAGGATATGATGGCTCATACCTGTAATCTCAGTGCTTTAGGACGCCAAGAAAGGATGACTGATGGAGGTCAAAAGTTCAAGACCAACCTAGGCAACACAGTGTGACCCCATTTCTACAAAAAATTTAAAAAATTAGCTGGCGTGGTGGCGTGCACCTGCAGTCCCAGTGACTTAGGAGGCTGAGGTGGAAGGATGGCTTGAGCCCAGGAGTTCGAGGGTGTAGTCAGCTATGATAGTGCCATTACACTCCAGCTTGGGTAACAGAGGGCCATCTCTTTCTCTTTCTCTTTCTCTTTCTCTCTCTCTCTCTCTCTCTCTCTCTCTCTCTCTGTGTGTGTGTGTGTGTGTGTGTGTGCATATGTGTGTGTATGTGTGTGTGTGTGTGTATATATATATATATATATAATATACACATGTATATGTATTTAACAAGCTGATGCCTTTAAACTAAACAAGCACAAATCTCACCTCCTTGCATTTTCTGTGTTCTTCTGGTGACAATGCTGAAGAACAACAGAAAGAGCTAAATGGAGGGAGAATAGAACAGGTTTCACTGCAGATGTTCATTCAGCCACTCATCAAAACCACTTAGGGAGCTAGGTGCTTGGGAGATTCCAAAATGAGTAAAATCCTACTCCTTCCCTCAGGAAGCTTACCGTTTAGAAGAGGAGACAGCCAAGTGTACAGAATCACAAAAGGATGAGGAGGAAAGTGACAGATGCCAAAGAGGAGTTCAAAGGGCTCTGCTGAGGGGAGCGAGTGACAGCGAGGACCTGGGAAACAGCTCTGTCATCGAGGCTGGAGACCGAATGTAGAGCATGGACTATTCCCTGCCCTTGGCATAACACAGGCCCATGCAGCAGCAAAACCGTAGCAAGGGGATGGAAATAGTAGAACAAGATAAAAAAGGTCAGGAAGAAAAAAATTTTGAGCATGGAGCTAAATAGTTTGAAATATTCCTAAAAATTTCTGTGTGTGTGTGTGTGTGTGTGTGTGTGTGTGTGTACGTGCGTGTACACACACACACACAGAGGGAAAGAGGGAGCCATAAATGACAGCGGAGAGGAAAGACCCAAAAGGTGAACTCTGAAGCCATCTGGCCGAGGAGAGAGCACACAGCCCTGCCGTGTTTGACTACCTTCAAGGCTATCGGGAATGTGTCACCAGGAGGAAATGGAACCTGGCTTAAGTAGCTCTAAAGCCAGATTTCAGCTGAGATTGCCAGAGGGTGCCTGGAGAAACAGGAGCAAAAGGAGATAATAAGCAAAATGGCTTTGCATTTTTTTCCCTCCCGTCTCCTATCGCTGAACTGAACAGACAAGCCTTTCTGTGCCAGTGTATACATTTTCCTAGGAGCTAGCGGGGAAGAGTGGGTTTATGAAACTGTGATTGGATCTGAAGTGTATGCAGTTTCTATTGTGAGGTTGTCCGGACAATGAGGGTGAACAAAGACGATGATAACAGGCATCCGGATACTTGCTGAAGCATGAAGGGGAGCCCAAAATATCCATATTGATTGCACCCCTGTCGGGTCCAAGCCACTTTCTTATGTCAGTGAGTTGCTTCTGCTTATTGAACCATAAACCCCAGACAGAGTGCATGCCCCCACGTCACCAGGGCAGCCCTGTTCCTGCTGCCTGGAGGGATGTTCTAGGGACGGACCCCAGATCCCCAGGGCACCGACGGCAGTAAGAGCAAACACAGTTGTCACAAGTTTTGAGGGCTTGATGTGAGGTTTCGAGGATTAGTGGGAAAATATGTGATGAGGAGTGGTATTCCCTCAAAAGCTACATTTGAATCTGGAGAAATGTGATTCCTCTAGATCTTCCTAAATTCTTAAGGAATTTGATTCCTTATTAAGGAAAAACTCATTTTAGTCCCTGCTACGTAGAATTTTGGAGAAAAAGGCATAGCGACAACCGATGTATTTGTTGGCTCTAAGTTGGACACAGCAGATCGTGGGCCAGTTCTGAAACTGTCCTTTTGCTACCTGGCTCTTTACCCAAAGAGAGCACCATTTTCATTGCTGCATCTGTGTGTCAGATGTTTATTGCTCTGAGAGATTCACGCTGCCAAACTATGCCCAGCGCACCTCTCTAGGGGGAGAATGACTTTGGTTGAACTGTGAGCTGCCTCATGAACAAGGCTGATCTATGAACGCAAAACTGGCTCCTCAAAGCCTCTGCTTGAATTGCGGTCAGACTACTGTGAAGGCATCTGGACCCAAGTCCAGTGCCATGCTGAGCGTCTGGCATGACCACAGTCCTTCCCGCATCTCTGAAGCGCCTTCAGACTCAATCCTGGTTGTACCTCCCAGACTGAGAGGTGGCTGTCCCTCTCTTCCACGGCACCCAGCTCTTCCGTAAAGGCTGAATCAGCACCTTCACCAAGGGTAAGATGTCAAGGACTGTGTGTATCAGGGAGGGGAGACATAGATTGTTGGAGGAAAGAAAGAGAGATGGTGAATACATTTCACTACAGGCAACACATGAGGCTCTGTGCTTACACAGATAAACCCTCAGTGTTTCAGCCTGCTCCAAGACTAAAACATATCTACATCCAGAACATCCAAACGATACTAGGGTACAGACATCCTTGTACTTCAAAGTGTGGGTGTGTGCATGTGTGCGTCAATGAGCATAATATTGGGTTAATTTCTGAGCAGTATTCAATAATTCATTCAGCAAATAGTTGCCGAGTGTCTACAGAGTTCCAGGCACCACTCTGTGCTATGCAAATATGACAGTAAGCAAAACAAAACTCCTTCTATGAAGGCAGGAGATGGGAATACTCAAGTATAATATTGCATTCATCATCCCATGATCAGTTCTGTGTAGACAACCAAAACGGGGTGAGGTGTAGACCGCTGAAGTTTGCCAGGTGCTTATAATTTTCGATAGAGTGGTCAAGACAGGCATTTGCCAAAGACCTAGTAGAAGGACTGGCTCTTGCCATGCAGCTATCTGGGGAAAGAGCTTTCCAGACATTCACTCCTAATGAAATGCTTTTTAAAATGCACAACAGGCTGGATGCAGTGGCTCATGCCTGTAATCCCAGCACTTTGGGAGGCCTAGGTGGGCAGATCATGAGGTCAAGAGATCGAAATCACCCTGGCCAACATGGTGAAACCCCTGTCTCTATGAAAAATACAAAAATTAGCTGGGAATGGTGACACGTGACTGTAATCCCAGCTACTTGGGAGGCCGAGGCAGGAGAATCGTTTGAACCAGGGAGTTGGAGGTTGCAGTGAGCCAAGATTGTGCTACTGCATTCCAGCCTGGTGACATAGCAAGACACCATCTAAAAAAAAAAAAAAAGCAAAAAAAATTTACGTTTTTTTTTGGCAGTGACCCCCAGTATGAAGGCCTCCCTTATCTCTTTGAGGTCACAGGATTTTGTGGGAGCACTGAGACAGAGGGGTCGGCCTCTGCCTGGCAGGGCAGATCCACCTGAAAGAAGGAATCTGGAAGTTTCTGAGCGATGAGGGCCATGGCAGGGCAATTGTGTGTCCTCTGGCAAAACTGCAAACACAAAAAGCAACCAAATTAAAGGATGGAGGGAGGGAAAGGACCCCCACAAAACTTTTAGATCCTATTCTTTCCTCCTTGCATTTGATTTGTAACAAAGTTCAATTCAGTTTAGATATTAGGTGCTATGGTTTGGACGAGGTTTGACCTTGCTAAAACTCATGTTGAAATTTAATTGCCAATGGGGCAGTGTTGGGAGGTGGGACATAGTGGGAGGTGTCTGGGCAATGGGACGAGATCTCTCATGAATAGAGTAATGCCACCCCTCCCGTCCTACCACGAAGGGAGTGAGTTCTGGCTCCCACAGGAACAGATTAGCTCCTGAGAGAGCAGGTTGTTAAAGTCTGGAATACAAAAATTAGCTGGGTGTGGTGGCGTGCACCTGTAGTCCCAGCTACTCAGGAAGCTGAGGGAGGAGGATCGCTTGAACCTGGGAGGGAAGGTTGCAGTGTGCCGAGATCATGCCACTGCACTCCAGCCTGGCGACAGAGCAAGACTCATCTCAAAACAACAAAACAAAACAAAATAAGTCTGGCTTCCTCAGTTACTCTCTGGCCTCCTCTCTTGCTGTGTGATTTCTTTGCACATATCCACTCCCCTTCTGCCACGAGTTGAAGCAGCCTGAGGCCCTCCCCAGATGCAGCTGCCCACTCTTGAACCTCCCAGCCACCAGAATTGTAGGCCAAATAAACCTCTTTTCGTTATAAATTACCCAGGCTCAGGCATTCTATCAATGCAAAACAGACTGAGATATAAGGTATTATTAAATATGTGCACAAATGACTACTGGTATCTCATCAAAGGGCACATCTCTAGGATACTCAAATGCAAAACACAAGAGAACACATCAGTGGCCCAGGTCTTGTCTCCAAATAGAGGCCAATGGAGTTCAGCTTCGAACTTAGAAGACCTCATCTCCTGATACAAAAATATACGGAAGTTTAGTCTCGCTCTCTCTCTGGCTTTTATCATCCCATGAAGAGAGGAAAGAATGACTTCTTTCTGCTTCCAAGGCAGTATTTAGCATAAGAGGAATGATACTCTATACTCTGGGCACCATGACTGGTCTCAAATGCCTCTAGGAATCACCCTGATGACCATCAATCAGATGGATGCTGGCAACCTCCAGCTACTCAATGCTAGTGACCCACACATAGTTTCCCTAATGTGAAAACTAATGTGAGTCAGAATCCATGGCCTCTGAAAACCCAGACAAGAGCTCCTTTTCCAGTGGAAGCAATGGTGCTATATAGTCTGAGGTTGCAGAGACTACTAAGGATATTGTATGTGAAGAATTGTGAGGGGTGAAGTTGGAAGGGGGTGAAGTTGGAAGGGGGTCTGTGAATACCTGCAGTACACGGTGCTTCAGACTCTAGTCCCCACTCACTTTAGCTGTCACTTTAATCATTTACTAACACTTTGTCTCCATTTCCTCATCTATAAAACAGGCTGTGAAAATTAAACCTTACTTTATAAGACTGCAATGAGAATTGAATGAGAAAATATCCATAAAGCATTTACAACAGTGCCTGAAATATAGTAAGCACTTAATAATAGCAACTCTTTTTACTATTCCTAGGGATCAAGAAAGATTTTCACCTCAACTTTTTGGTTTTCTGTGTATTTTCCAGATTTTCAGGAACCAAATCTTAAACTCTGCTAAAGAGTCACTGGCAGATAAAAAAGGAAAACCTCTGCTCTCCCCATGGAAGACAACCTGAGGGAGTTTCTGATCAGGTCATATTTTAGGTATACTTTTCTTTCCCTTCTTCTTTTTATTTCTTTTATTTTGAAAATGAGTCCAGGCATTGTGACTCATGCCTATAATCCTAGCACTTTGGGAGGCAGAGGTGGGCAGATCACCTGAGGTCAGAAGTCCAAGACCAACCTGGCCAACATGGTGAAGCCCTGTCTCTACTAAAAATACAAAAATTAGCTGGGTGTGATGGTGGGCACCTGTAATCCCAATACTCAGGAGGCTGAGGCAGAATTGCTTGAACCTGGAAGGCAGAGGTTGCAGTGAGCCAAGAACATGCCACTGCACTCCAGCCTGGATAACAGAGTGAGACTCTGTCTCAAAAAAATAAAAATGAGGAGGGGGTGGAAATTGTAATTCTATACATATTTTAAAGACTACCAAAATTTAACAATGTTATCTTGTTGAGTTACTTTTTAGATAAAGTGTATTGCATATTTTAAGGTACATAATGTGATGGTTTATACATATATAACAGAGAGAGAGAGTAAATGGTTACTGTTAGTGAAATAAATTAACATATCCAACATCTAACATGGTTACACATTTCCTTTCACTGTGGCAACAGCAGCTATAATCTGTTTATTTAGCAAGAATCCTGAATGCAGCACACTGTTAACTATAGTCCTCATGTTGAACATTAGATCTTTCAATTTGTCTATCCTACATATCTTCTATTTTGTATACTTTGACCTACATCTTCTCATTCCCCACTCTGACCTTGGTACAGTCAACTTTACCTTAGATTTACCCACTTAATTCTATGTCATTTTTCATTTCTTCCTGGATTTCTAATTTTCTTTCTCATCATCACTTCTGCATTTTCTATTCTTTTTTGTGTTTCATGTTGTATATTTTCTTCTGGTTTAACTTTCATTTCACTGATATTTTCTTCAGCTCTATCTACACTGCTCTTATCCCTATCCATTAAAGCTCATAATTTTGCTTTTATATTTTTCAGTTCTGGAATTTCTATTTGATTCCTTTTCAAATCTCCTATTTCATGTTTTATACATTCCAATTATCTTTCAAGACTTTTAATCTTCTTAAAAACTCCCTTGAACATAGTAAGCATAGTTATCTTGAAGAATGTATCTGAAATTCTTTTTTTTTGTCTTAAAACGAACAAATATTCATGTGCAATTCTGGAGACTAAAGTCCGAAATCAGGATTTCAACAGGGCTATCCATTCTCTTTCTCAAGTCCTAGAAGAGAATTCTTATTTTATAATAATTCTGTCATCTGAAGTCTCTATGTGTTTATGTCCATTTTCCTTTTTTTGGTGTGGTTCTTATTATGTTGTTTTATCTCTTTTTGTGCCTGGATATCTTTTAATTTTGTACTGTAAACTGTATTTGTAAAACTGAGAACTTTGTCTCCAGATAAGTTTTTTTTCTTCTTCCAGGCACCTCAGTGCACTTAGTCCTTTCGAATCACCGGAATCCAGTTTTAGGGACTGGAATTTTTTGTGTCACCCTACTTGAAACTGAGCAGAAATCTATTTAAGGAATGACTTTCTTTTTTTCTCCTACTGTTCATCCTTTCTGGGCCTCAATTAAAGATCCAAGGGTTCACCAGAGTGTTCCACACTTCGTGAGACTGGAACACCTATTTATGTCCTCCCAGACCCATGAGGCTTCTGTCTTATTCATGATTTGGCTTAATCAAATCTTATCTTGGTTAGCTTTTTTATACCTTCAAGGAGATTTAAAAAATAATTTCTCCCGATTTTCTGATTGTCTTTAACAAGAGAACTTGTCCAAATTATCCCAAGAGTCATATAATTGTCAAACTTTCCACTGAGATGTTTTTTATGAGGCTCTGTAAATGGTATAAGTGAAAGATCTATATAGAATTATTGTCCTTGGTGCTAACACACAGTATAAATTTGGGTAAATAACCTCAGCTTTCTGGAATGGCATTCTTCTACATCAGAAAATTCAATGATTTCTTGGCTCAGGACTTTCCAAAGAGAAAAACATAATACATTGAAAACAGAGTTATTTAAATCATGGGAGTGTATTTATAACTTTAAAAATTGTATTTAATTTTTTAAATAGAGATGGGGCCTCACTATGTTGCCTAAGCTGGTCTCAAACTCCTGAGCTCAAGCAATCCTCCTTCCTCAGCCTCCCAAAGTGTTAGTATGACAGGTGTGAGCTATTGCATCCAGCCTAAACTCACAGAAGTTTAAATTGACTAAAAGTGACAAACAGGCCTGCAGTAAGCCTTCCCCTAATTCCAGTGTGTTTGTCAAGACACTGTGTCCTGAGATTCAAGGCAGTGCTGATCACAATGGTCACGTACCTGAGGACGGAGAAGCCCACCTGTGTCAGCAGGGTCCATGCCAGAGCTAGGAGCCACATTAGCTTTTTAGAAGAGAGGATTTAACAGAAACAATCGTTAGCCAGGTATTGAGGAATTCTAAAGGCAAAAAGGGAATAGGAAGGTATCAACTACTTTGTGGCAGCTATGGCCCCTAAAGCTGGAAGATCAAAGAAAAGAGTATGAAATGGCCAAAACATAGAAGTTCGGAAGAAAATCCTATGGAGCGAAAATTTAAACCTGTGAGGACGGGGCCACGCTGGTGCCTTGGGAACTCTGAGGAGGGGCCCCAGGGGCTGACACTGAGCCTCTGAGGACAGTCCCTGTCAACTGCTGCTTAGAAGGCACCATAAAGCTTGTTCTGGGAGTGCTGGAAAAGCTGCCGGCTAGAATCAGTGACTGCTACTGCCCAGAAAGACGCAAACAGGAAGCAGCCCTTCTCCCTCCTCCAGCCTCACAGCTCCTCTCTATCGCCCCCCAATGGCAGAGCCTCACACAGAGTCAGCTGGCAAAGGATAAACGCCACCCAGCCTCGGGAAGCCGATGACAATACGATGGATTTAGACCCGACCGCTTATGTGTTAATAACCAGCACACCGTGTTTACCGTCTTCACTGGGGTCTAGTTTATTTTGTCATGCTGTCGCTATGGATTATTGGAGTTTTAGGATAATGAGCTGCGTTTATGCCCCAGGAATTTATATTATTTTGTCTATATAAGAAATGTCAGGCCTGGCTCAGTGGCTCACACCTGTAATCCCAACACTTTGGGAGGCCAAGGTGGGTGGATCACCTGAGGTCAGGAGTTCGAGACCAACCTGGCCAACATGGTGAGACCCCATCTCTACTAAAAATACAAAAAATAGTCACGCATGGTGGCATATGCCTGTAATCCCTGCTGCTCAGGAAGCTGAGGCAGGAGAATGGCCTGAACCCAGGAGGTGGAGATTGCAGTGAGCAGAGATTGTGCCACTGCACTCCAGCCTGGGCAACAGAGCAAGACTCTGCCTTAAAAAAAAAGAAAGAAAAAGAAGGCCGGGTGCAGTGGCTCACGCCTGTAATCCTAGCACTTTGGGAGGCCGAGGCGGGCGCATCATGAGGTCAAGAGATTGAGGCCATCCTGGCCAACATGGCGAAACCCCATCTCTACTAAAAAATACAAAAATTAGCTGGGTGTTGTGGCGCGCGCCTGTAGTCCCAGCTACTTGGGAGGGTGAGGCAGGTGCATTGCTTGAACCAGGGAGGCAGAGGTTGCAGTGAGCCGAGACTGGGCCACTGCACTCTAGCCTGGCGCCTGGCAACAGAGTAAAACTCTGTCTCAAAAAAAAAAAAAAAGAAAAGAAAAGAAAAGAAAAGAAAGAAAAAGAAATGTGAGTACAGTACTATCTAGCAAAAGAAAGGGGATCTGCAGAGGGATCACTGAAAAAGACAGCCACCTTAAGAAGCAAAGGCTTATTTCTTCTGTTCTCCTTTTCAACGTATCTGTATTTTATTCTTTGAAGAAATAACCTTAACTTAGGTTGTCCAATGACATTCATTCCATTGCCTTGTAATGTACCACCAGACAAGAGTTCTTGCCTCACATTCCAACACCCGCATCCTCTGAAACATCAGCTCACTCTCCTGAGGCCCTGGGGCTTTCCATGACTCATGCTCTCACATGAGCCCCTATCTAAATACAGGCAGACTCTGAGGGAGCCTTTCCTAGGTGACCTGTGATTAATCTAGGTAATCATAAACAAATAAGGTTTCTTCAGCTTCAGTTCTCTGAAGTTATCTCTACCTTTCTTTCTTTGTCACTGGGAAGGATTGGCTCAAATAGTGTCAAAGATCAGATTTCATTACAGCAAACTGCGATGTTGTCTAAATTCTTCTCCTTAAATTAGTATTATTTTTAGATATTGGGATATCACTATGTTGCCCAGGCTGGTCTTAAACTCCTGAGTTCAAGCTATCCTCCAGCCTCAGACGTTTAAGTAGCTGGGACTTCAGATGTGTGTCACCAGGCCTGGATAGATGATTTTTTTATTGTGGAATATGTCACACCAAGTAGTATTTGTTGTTAATTAAGCATTTGATTTATTTTAGAAATCCTTCTGTTACCTTGAGACCCGGTGTAACTGTTTGTTTCATAACAATAAAGGAGTTGTTCATGCATAGTGGAGCGCTCACAGTTATTCAAAACCAGCCGAAGGGAGAGAGGCCCTACTTTAGAAATTTACACTTAAAATAATCAGCACAAGTACTAACATCCATGGATATAAACATACTTTCTGCCAGGCACAGTGGCTGACGCCTGTAATCCCAGTACTTTGGGTGGCCAGGGTGGGAGTATCACTTGAGCCCAACAGTTTGAGAACATCCTGGGCAACACAGGAAGACCCTGTCTCTAGGGAAAAAAAAAAAAAGAAATAATATACACACACACACACACACACACACACACACACACACACATATATATATATATATATATATATATAATAACTGGGCATGGTGGTGTGCACCTGTGGCCCCAGCTACTTGGGAGGCTGACATGGGAAGATTGCTTGGGCCCAGGAGGTGGAGGCTGCAGTGAGCCATGATGGCACAATTGTACTCCAGCCTGGGTGACAGAGTGAGACCTTCAAAAAAACAAAACCCAAAACATAATTTCCTGTTTGCCAATATGAAGCAGCCAATCATAAGCCAATACAAAAGCAGAAGCATTTTATAAATGAAGCGCAGACTTTGCTGTTAGAGAGAGTGTTTATAAGGAGAACTTCAAGGCAAGAAATACTTCATACCAGCAGTTGCCTTCTTCAGTTGCAAACAACAGAAACCATCTGCAGTGAGTTTAAGTAAAAGAAATTTATTAAAAAATATTTAACCATGCACAGATTCCCTGGAAGAGCCAGAAAAACAGTCTTAGAATCAATGGATCTAGGAAGAGTACTCAGATCACAGTGGCCTAGTAGAAGGCACAGATACTGAAAAATGCCCTCTGCTGCTGAGTGCTGGCCTCTGCTCTTAGAAATGCCATAATTCTGTCTCTGGAACGCCAAGGGTATCTGCTTGCACCATGGGCCCTGGACACATTTGCTTCAGATACAGTCTTATGGGGCTGCATCTGGTTGCCTAGGTATGGACTACATCCCCTGAACCCTCGCTGCCAATGAGACTGAAAAGAATGTTTCTCTGCAAGGGAGAAAGGGCAAGTCTGGAAGGCGCTGACTTGAAAGATAGGGAATTCAAAACACAGAGAGAGTGTTTAAAGTTGCTGGCTAGCCGAAAAGAATGGAAAATGTCGAAGTCATTTCTCAAAGCATGGTGCTTATCATCTGCATCACAATATATTAGGATGCTGAAGAAAAATGCAGATTTCTGGGCTTTATCCTCAAATCTTCCTCTTATTTTTTGAGACAGAGTGTCTTACTCTGTCACCCAGGCTGGAGTTCAGTAGTGCAATCATGGCTCGCTATAGCCTCAAACTCCCTGGCTCAAGAAATCCTCCCTCCTCAGCCTCCTGAGTAGCTATGACTGCAGGCACACAATACCACATCCAGCTAATTTTAAAAAAATTTTTGCAGAGATGGGGCCTTGCTATGTTGCCTAGGCTAGTCTTGAACTCCTGGGCTCAAACAATCCTTCTACCTTAGCCTCACAAAGCGCTGGGATTACAGGTGTGAGCCATTGCATCTGGTCAACCCCCAAATCTTATGAATTAAAATTTCTACATTGAAAGTAGCAACCTACGTTTTCCTCCCAAGCAGCCTCCTTGGGTGATTGTCATGTGTACCAAAAAGTGAGAACACTCTTGCATAGTTTTGTTTTGTGTCTTATTTCTTTAGAGACACCCAAGCTGGGCTCTAACTCCTGGGCTCAAGAAATCCTCCTGCCTTGCTCTCCCAAAGTGCTGAGATTTCAGGTGTGAGCCACTGTGCCTGTCATCCTGCACAGATTTTATTTTCAAAAGGACTTTTAAAATTTTTATTTTATTTACTTTTGGAATTGAAAGGAAGATAGCTATACCTTTCTCAGTCGGAGATAAAAAATCTCTGTAACTCTCAATAAGAAAGCCCTCTGCTTTGGACTAGAGAAATGGTAAGTGTCTGCTCTTCTCTTCACAGAAGCATCAAAGGAAAAATAAGTATTAGGTGTAATTAACATAGACTCTGAAGTGAGATGACTTGAGTTTGAATATACGCTCTCTCAATTAGCAGTGTGTTGTAGATTGTATTTTTCAAAAAAAGGCCACAGCAGTATTTCCAATTCTGCAGGCTCTTCTAGAATCTTCTAGAACCTTGCCTCTCTCCCAACAAGAAATTGAGACAATTTTCTCTCTCTTTGCATCTAGGCTGGACTTTGTGACAGCTTCTACCAATTTGTGACTTCTGAGTCTAGGTCATAAAAGTGCTACACACTACTACCTGGTCCTCTGAGAAGACTCCCTCTGGGAATCCAGCCTCCACACCGTGAGGAAGCCCAATTTGCCTCAGAGGAGAAGCTGACATGGAGAGAACTGAGGTCCCTACCTCACAGAAGATCAGAAGCCAATTTACAGGCCATGTCAGCCATCTTGAAAGTGGGTCTTCCCGCTCCCAGATGAGCTGCTCGTCTTGATACCACGAGGGACAAGTCGTTCCTGTGGATCTTTGCCAAAATTGTAGATTAGTGAGAAAAAGAAACAATTGCAATTGTTTGAAGCCACTAAATATGGGTGGTTTGTTACGTAGCAATAGGTGACTGCTAAGGAGACGAGTCAGTTAACTCCTTTGTGCCTCAGTTTCTCTGTATGTAATATTGGGAAAACAATTAAATCCACCTCATGGAGTTTTAATGACAATTAAACATGTTTTGATATGTGAGTACTTAGAAAATGGCCTGACTGACCAGGCAAAGTGGTCCAATGCCTGAAATCTCAGTACTTTGAGAGGCTGAGGTGGGAGGATTGCTTGAAGCCATGAGTTTGAGACCAGCCTGGGTAACATAGACCTTATCTTCACAAAAAATAAAATTAAGAAAATTAGCCAGGTGTGGTGTTTTTTCATATAGAGGAGGTTGAGGTAAAAGGGTTGCTTGAGTCCAGGAGTTTGAGGCTCCAGTAAGCCCTATTTGCACCACTGCACTCCAGCCTGGGAGATCAAATGTGACCCTTTCTTTAAAAAAAAAAAAAAAAAAGCCTGACTCTTATAAGTGTCATTTCAAGAAAAGAGGTAAGGGTGGATGAAAAGAAGATCAGAACGATGTAAACAGACAATCCAGAACTCCTTTAGACTTGTAGTAGTAAAATTGTGTTAATTTCACAAATCTGAGATGGGGTGGGACGATTTAAATTGGTAACCACTGAAATGATAACTTTTTAAAAACATAAAATGAGTTGTACTACTTTTAATTCTAACTATAATTTAAGCCAGACTAATGTCAATAATATCTGTTTAATTATAATGCATCATTTATTCTTAGCCTGTGAATCATTTATTCCTGTCATTGCTCAGTTGGAACTCAGAGGCTAAATACCTGGTCTGTTTTAAATTTCCCTTTCCCTTAATGAGTGACCTTAGCCAATTACCTCAGTTCTCTCCAAAGACCTAGAAGTTTCCAAATAAAGATTTGGAAAATAAATAAAGCTGACGGATACGATACAAATGTCGGTTCTTCCTGCTACTCTGGCACATGGTTGTTTACCAGGCAAATGACCTGTTGGAAATAACAGAATGGAGAGTCAGAAAATAGGTCACTGCAGCTCAAATCTGATAAAAACCTGCTCGGGCACTAACACGCCAGGAGGATCAGGAGCCAGGAGGTGGGCCTTTGCTCAAGGAGGCATTGGGCATCATGAAAGGCATCTAGAGGACCCGTGACCATCCCAGGGCCACAGGCACGTCAACCTCCATCATGCAGCAGTCTTTGCTGGGACAGGACGATGGTCTAGTAAGACGAGTCCTTTGTATTTTCCACATATCTTCAAATATCTCAAGCCATTGTATTCACGATTGCCGCATAAAAAATTTGCCCCAAAACTTTTTTGGAAAGTTTTCTTTCCTTCCTGCCTCCCTCCCTCCCTCCATCACTCCCTTCCTTTCCTTCCTTTCCTTCTTTGTTTTTGAGACAGGGTCTCGCTCTGTTGCCCAGGCTGGAATGCAGTGGCACAATCATAGCTCACTGCAGTCTCAATCTCCCAAGCTCAAACGATCCCCCAAGAAGCTGGTGCTATAGGCAGGTGCCAGCATACCCAGTTAATTTTTTAAATGTTTAGTAGAGATGAGGTCTTTCTGTGCTTCCCAGACTGGTCTTCAACTTCTGGGCTCAAGCAATTCTCCTGCCTCAGCCTCTCAAAGTGCTGGGATTACAGGTGTGAGTCATTGTTCTGGCCCCTAAGTTTAAAACAACAACAACAACAACAACAAACAAAAAAAAAAAAAAAAAAAAAAAAAAGACACTTCCTCTCATTTACAACGTGGTTTTCCCATGATACACTTCATATAGAAAGGCAA